>NW_026914324.1:0-6938 GCF_034315485.1 Pezoporus occidentalis | reverse complement strand
GTGAGAAACTAAGGATAAGGATATTGTTTATTAAGATATATGTTAAGCCTAATGTAAAGGGTAGGCAACAAAGAATATGAAATCGCTTACTCAAACAATCGCAGGACACAGCTTGTGCAAGATAAGATAACAGCAATCGCTTACACAAACTAAACCAAGTACCGCTTATGTAAACATAGCAGATGTTGACTAAAGATAACTGTAGGATGTTCCCAGAACTGGCAGAAATAAAACAAGCAACTCCATATAAGGACATAGGAGTAGAAGGTCAACTATAGAATGAAGGAGGAAGACTTCTTGCTTCAGCCTCAACGACCACCAGTGACCCCCTGGCAACAGCTGAAGCATGCGCAGAGTACCTCCACTATTTCATGGGAACGGAAATAAAGATGTATAAAAAGGAACTGTTTGAACTGCTCAGTACGGCAGTTGGCGGAGTACAGACTCCCCTGTCGTCCAGCGCTGTCTTTGCTTATATTCTACTTGCTATAATTAATAAAAATTTTAATTGGATAATGATCCGTTGTGGTCTCAATTTATAACAATTTCTGGTGCCGTGACTCGGATAAGGAACGGTGGGCTTTGGTCCTCCGGGGAGGCGCCCCGCGACATTTCGCGGCCCCGAGACCAACAGCTCACCCCAACCTTACCGACGAACCTAAATTCTAGAATAATAAGCAAAGGAGAAACCGGTAAAATCCCATAAAAATTCTGTGCACGGGAGTCCGGACGAAGACGCAGGATGCGTAAGTATATTGCGAAATTGTTCGCAGGTTTGCCGTTCGGGCGGGATTGGGTTTCCTGGAATATAACGAGTGAGAGGTTCGATATACTGAACCAAGCGAGTGTGGACTCTTAAGTACTGCGTTTTCCATCTCCCGCGAGGGACTGGGCCAGGAACAAGAGGAGTGAGCGAGTGTATGTTTGTGGATATTCCAGAAGATGGGGGCGAAGGGCAGCAAGCCTTCGACTCCCATGGGTAGGGTACCCATTGTACCTAAGAATACCCCTCTGGCATATATCTTAGACAATTGGAGATATTTCCCTGGAACCCTAGGGAAAGATAAGCAAAAAAATAATAGAATATTATACTAAGATATGGGGAGGGAAGAAGATTTCTAAAAATGTCTTTTGGCCAGTCTATGGGTCAGAAGAAGATTGGGTAAGACAGCAATTAAACCTCTGGGTTAATAATAAAAAATCCCTTAACCCGGAGGAGAGTGAGAGCAGAAGGAGTGCTGGAGAGGCTGCTGTGCCCTGTGGGATGCTCACGCTCTGTAGGAGCAGTGCCTGCAGTAGGGCTTGTCTTGAAGTTGCTTGTCTTGCTCAGGGCTTGCGTGTCCTCAAAGCCTCCTGGAGTGGCTGTGCTGCAAGGGGCATATAAAGAAGAATTGCAGACAAAAGATCAGGGATGAGGAAATGTTGAAAACGGAATAGGAGAGTCAGGGGCTCTATATCTTAGGGGACCGGAGTCATCATGAGCCCTTGATAAAATTAAGAATAGGTCCCCATAAACAAGAGTTCACCTTTTTAGTAGACACTGGGGCTGAAAAATCAACTATTAAGCAAATACCTGAGGGATGTAAAGTTTCCCCTGAAAAAGTACAAGTAACTGGGGCAAAAGGAAAACCCTTTAAAGTAAGCAAAATCAAAAATGTGATATTTGAAACTAAAAATAAATTTGGAATGGGTGAACTCTTGCTCGTCCCCAAAGCAGAATTTAATCTGCTAGGATGAGATTTAATTGTTGAATTGCAATTAGAAATTAAAGTGAAAAATCAAGAGCTGACAGTGTCTACTTATCCTTTGACTGTGGATGATCAAAAACAAATTAACCCCGATGTCTGGTACTCTCCGGACACAATTAGTAGACTGGAAATTCCACCGATTAAAATCCAAATTTCCGAACCCCACATACCTGTGAGGGTAAAACAATATCCTATATCTCTAGAAGGACGGAGAGGATTAAAGCCAGAAATTGATCGATTGTTAGCACAAGGAATCTTAGAGCCTTGTATGTCACCCTTTAACACCCCCATTTTGTCTATAAAGAAACCAAATGGGAAATATCGGCTCGTACATGATTTAAGGGAAATAAACAAAAGAACTATTACCCGGTTCCCTGTAGTAACAAATCCATACACACTACTAAACAAACTAGGACCCCATAACTCCTGGTATAGTGTGGTTGATTTAAAGGATGCCTTTTGGGCCTGTCCACTGGCAGAAGAATGCCGTGATTATTTTGCCTTTGAATGGGAAGACATAGAGACAGGCCATAGACAGCAATTGAGATGGACCGTGCTTCCCCAAGGGTTTACTGAGTCCCCTAATCTGTTTGGACAGGCCCTGGAAGAGCTCTTAAAAGAATACCAGGTACAAACGGGGAACGTGCTGTTACAGTATGTAGATGATCTGCTCATAGCAGGGAATAATAAGGAGGATGTAAGAAAAGAAAGCATTCGACTTCTAAACTTTCTTGCACAAAAGAATTTACGGGTATCACGAGAAAAATTACAATTTGTGGAGGAAAAAGTGAAATATTTGGGACATTATTTGTTTAACGGCCAGAAGATATTGGATCCGGAGCGCATTAAAAGAATTTTGGAATTACCTATGCCTGTCACTAAGAGGCAAATTCGGCAGGCATTAGGGCTATTTGGGTATTGTAGGCAATCGATAGAAAACTATAGCTTTAAAGTTAAATTCTTATATGAACAACTGTCTAAAGACAAAATACCCAAGTGGACCCCTCAGGATCAAGAGCAGTTTGTCAGTCTCAAAAGAGAGCTAAGTCAAGCACCAGTTTTAAGCCTACCAGATTTAAAGCGGCCATTCCGTTTATTTGTTAACATATATGAAGGAACAGCATTCGGAGTATTAACTCAGGAATGGGCTGGACAGAAGAAACCGGTGGCATACCTATCAAAGTTGTTGGACCCTGTGAGCAGGGGTTGGCTGAGTTGTTTACAAATCATTGTTGCTGCTGCCTTATTACTTGAGGAAACAAATCGCATTACCTTTAATGGAGAGGTTGTCTTATATGCGCCTCATAACATCAGGGGGGTGTTACAACAAAAAGCAGAAAAATGGCTTACAGATAGCCGATTATTAAAATATGAGGGAATACTTATAGAATCCCCTAAACTATCTTTGAAAACTATTGGAGCAGTTAACCTTGCTGAATTTTTATACCCAGGAGAAGGTAATGAACTATTGCACAATTGTTTTCAAACAATTGAACAACAGACACGCATTAGGCCAGATTTAGAAAAAGAAGAATTACAATGTGGAGAAGTATTATTTATAGATGGGTCATCACGAATAGTGGAAGAAACAGCTGTCCGGACTGCTGAGCGTGGATGGACTCATGCCAGTCGCATTAAAGGCCCAGTGACAAAACCCCACTGGAAAATAATCAGTACTCCAGGTGACACCAAAATAACTCTGAAAAGATAACGCAATGATAGAAACTTTGATTATTTTGACGCATTACCTTTTGGTATAAAGTGTGTACTGCTGTTTATATTTACTATAATTACTTCTCTTTTTGTCTATTATATATGGAAGCGTACAAAGTATGTTAAAGGAAATTACTAAACTTATGCAACCACACAATAGTGAATATAGAAGATATGCTGATGTAAATAATATATATACTCTAGATATACGAATTAGGTGTAATAATTTGAACTGCAATTGCTATCCATTTGTTTGTTTTAGGTGTAAGGTATGCCAGGATAAATGGTGGACACACTGTGAATATGAATACCCTCCAATAGGAGTTTACACACAGTGTGAGAAAATCCAAAGAACTCTTACTGAGTGGAGATTAAAACAATTAGAGTCTAAACGAGAAATTATTCGAAAACCCCATGAGTGGTGGAAGATTTTTACCAAAGGAGTAAAACCTCAATATTATTGTTACCACTCTAACGAACCAGTCCCCTTTGTAACTGAGATTTTGGTTATAAAGTGCAGAAGGGAAGTATTAACCGTGCCTTGCTTTGCCCCATTAGTTAAAGCTGCAAAGTGGGAAGCCTATGTGAATAGGCAGAAAGCCAGAAACAGCTGTCCTCCTGAAGAATTCCCTTGCTGCCGAGAAGATGGTACACCCCGTGGCTCGAAGCAACCGAGTCGACGGGCGAGGCAGAAGAGGAACAAACTGTGGAGAAAAGAACCAGAACAATGGGACGCAAAAGCAGCAACGGCTGAACTTCCCCAGGACTGGTAAAAATATACTTAAATTGACAAAATTGACAAACACCCTTTTTCCTGGTATACCGTTAGTCTTGATATTGATAATAACCCAGGCAAAAGGGGAAAATCCACATGAACCATTTAAGTGGGAACTAATATCTTGGGAAGGAACGAGAACAATAGCCACTTTTAGCGTCCCAGGGCCACCTGAATTCATAGTGGAACTTTGTGATTTAGTACCAATACCTCGTGAAAAAGGGCCTCCATTTTATATATGCCTGACCTCTGGACCAACTTACTATAATTATCCCGGACAATACTATTGTGGGTATTGGGGATGTGAGACAATAGCCTCAGACTGGTCAGTAAAGACTCCTGATAAACATATAAAAGCAACCTGGACACCTAACGGATGTGTACCTGAAGGCACAGGTATAGATCTTACAGGTCTATGTGATTATTGTGAGTGTGTCATACCGCGTAGAAACTATATCTGTGATTGTAAAAAAATACCTTGTGAATGTTGTGATAAATGTTTAGAGTGTGGAGAGAAACTAGCTTACAATGAAAGTAGCATCTAATAAACAATAGGATAAAAAGAAAAAGGGGGAATTGTGAGAAACTAAGGATAAGGATATTGTTTATTAAGATATATGTTAAGCCTAATGTAAAGGGTAGGCAACAAAGAATATGAAATCGCTTACTCAAACAATCGCAGGACACAGCTTGTGCAAGATAAGATAACAGCAATCGCTTACACAAACTAAACCAAGTACCGCTTATGTAAACATAGCAGATGTTGACTAAAGATAACTGTAGGATGTTCCCAGAACTGGCAGAAATAAAACAAGCAACTCCATATAAGGACATAGGAGTAGAAGGTCAACTATAGGATGAAGGAGGAAGACTTCTTGCTTCAGCCTCAACGACCACCAGTGACCCCCTGGCAACAGCTGAAGCATGCGCAGAGTACCTCCACTATTTCATGGGAACGGAAATAAAGATGTATAAAAAGGAACTGTTTGAACTGCTCAGTACGGCAGTTGGCGGAGTACAGACTCCCCTGTCGTCCAGCGCTGTCTTTGCTTATATTCTACTTGCTATAATTAATAAAAATTTTAATTGGATAATGATCCGTTGTGGTCTCAATTTATAACAGTGTGATTTGGGCTGGTTTTCGCCTGGTTTTGGCCTGTTTTGGGGCTGGTTTTGGTCTCTGACCTGTGTCCCATAGGAGAAGGAGGACAAGGTGATTTTTGGGGTGGTTTTGGCCTCTTTTGGGGGTTGTTTTGGCCTGGTTTTAGCCTGTTTTTGTCTTGTTTTGAGGCTGTTTTGGGGCTTTGACCCTGAATGCCATAAGAGAAGCTGGAGAAGGTGGTTTTGGTTTTTTTGTTTTTTTTTTTTCCGGGGCTTTTTTGAGTTGTTTTTTTGTTGTTTTTTTTCCCCTGTTTTGGGGCTGTTTTGGGGCTCTGACCCTGTATCCCATAGAAGAAGTAGGACAAGGTGGTTTTGGCCTCTTTTTTGGGGTGTTTTGGGGCTGTTTTGGGGCTCTGACCCTGTATGCCACAGGAGAAGCAGGACAAAGTGACCTTGGGGTGGTTTTCGGGGTGTTTTGGGTTGTTTTTGGCCTGTTTTGGGTCTGTTTTGGGGCTCTGACCCTGTATCCCATAGCAAAAGCAGGACAAGATGGTTTTGGGCTGGGTTTTGGGGTGTTTTGGGTTGTTTTTGGCTTGCTTTGGGTCTGTTTTGGGGCTCTGACCCTGTATCTCATAGGAGAAGCAGGACAAGGTGGTTTTGGGGTGGTTTTAGGATGGTTTGGGGGTGGTTTTGGGTTGGTTTTGTCCTTTTTCAGGGCTGTTTTGCAGTTCTGACCCTGTGTCCCATAGGAGAAGCAGGACAAGGTTTTTATGGGGTTGTTCTGTAGTGTTTTTGGGGTGTTTTGGTGCTCTGACCCTGTATCCCACAGGAAAAGCAGGACAATGTGACCTTGGGTTGTTTTTGGGGTGTTTTGGGTTGTTTTTGTCCTGTTTTGGGGCTCTGATCCTGTATCCCACAGGGGAAGCAGGACAAGGTGATTTTGGGATGGTTTTGGCCTGTTTTGGGGTTTGCTTTGTGTGTTTTGGGCTGGTTTTTGCCTGTTTTGGGACTGTTTTGTGTCTGTTTTGGGGCTCTGACCCTGTATCCCATAGCAAAAGCAGGACAAGGTGGTTTTGGGCTGGGTTTTGGGGTGTTTTGGGTTGTTTTTGTCATGTTTTGGTGCTGTTTTGAGGCTCTGACCCAGTATCCTCTAGGAGAAACAGGACAAGGGGGGTTTAGGCTGGTTTTGGGATGCTTGGGTGGTGGTTTTGAATGGTTTTGGGTTGGTTTTATCCTTTTTTAGGGCTGTTTTGCACTTCTGACCCTGCGTCCCATAGGCAAAGCAGGACAAGGTGGTTTTTGGGGTGTTTTGGGGCTGTTTTGCTGGGTTTTGACAGTTTTTTGTCCTGTTTTGGTGCTGTTTGGGGGCTCTGACCCTGTATCCCATAGGAGAAGCAGGACAGGGTGGTTTTTGGGTGGTTTTAGGATGGTTTGGGGGTGGTTTTGAATGGTTTTGGGTTGGTTTTGTCCTTTTTTAGGGCTGTTTTGCACTTCTGACCCTGTGTCCCATAGGAGAAGCAGGACAAGGTGGCCTTGGGGTGGTTTTTTGGGTGTTTTGGGTCTGTTTTGGTGGGTTTTGACAGTTTTTAGCCTGTTTTGGG
>NW_026914323.1:0-7523 GCF_034315485.1 Pezoporus occidentalis | reverse complement strand
TCCAATCCCAAATTCATAATGGTAGGAAAATCACATTTATGAAAGCCAGTCAGACATGGAGGATGGATATAGTGGACTACAACTTGCCTCAGTTTAACAGTTTAAGAACATTTTTAACAGGTAAAGAACTAAAGAGAGACACAAATCCATCCCAAGACAACTAATAACAAGAAATTCGATGTATGAAGTGTTCTTGAGGAGGTTGAAAAGTGAAGAGAAATGCAATGAGCTTCCCCAGCTCCCTTTATTAGGGGTCAAAAGCAGGAAGGGACAAAGCACCCCATTAGCAAGAACCACATGATCTGCACATGTCATGAAGACAGGGATGTGTCTTTAAGGGGAGAGTAGGCCCAAGCTTGCATGGGCACAGAAAGCCCTCCAGCAGGCCCAAAATCCAGGCTTTCACAATACAAGCACTCACAGCTGTTTCCATCACAAGTGATGCTGCTCACTTTGCCAAAGCAAGAAGTGGTCCCTGGGGACCAAGCACCCTCTAGGAGTCATCAGCTTTAACAAGACCTTCTGGGGTTTACCAAGGAAGTTTCCTCATCACCACAAAAGCTTCTCAGAAAACTTGGATGTGACTTCCCTCATTCTTCATAACAAGCCATCAGAGATTAATTAGCTGGGGATAACAAGCAAGAAACTTTCTTCTTTGTTACCAACAAAGTTCACTTCTACAGCTGCCTTGCTTGACAGAGATGGCTCATGCCCAGAGCCAGTGAGTTGGAGGGTCAGTGTGTTGGCATGTTTGTGAATTAAGGACAATTTCATGGGCCTCCACCATAGAATTCCAGCCTGGTTTGTGTTGAAAGGGACCTTAAAGCTCCTCCAGCTCCAACCCCAACACCTTCCACTGGAGCAGCTTGTTCCAAGCCCCTGTGTCCAACCTGGCCTTGAACACTGCCAGGGATGGGGCAGCCACAGCTTCTCTGGGCACCCTGTGCCAGCACCTCAGCACCCTCACAGGGAAGAGCTTCTGCCTAAGAGCTCATCTCGGTCGCCCCTCGGGCAGGTTAAAGCCATTCCCCTTGGCCTGTTCCTACAGGCACCTGTCCTAAGCCCCTCTCCATGTTTCCTGAAACCCCTTTAGGCACAGGTTTATGGGGAAAAGTTCCTTTCTTACGACTCTGAAAAGAGCAAACCAACACTAGTATCTTCTAGGCAATAATTTCCTATCCATCCATGCAGAATAGAAACCCCTCATCAGGAAGTTAATATCTGCTATTAGCAACCTTTATGAAAGTAAACACACAGCCAGGACTCTGCCGACATCCATTTTGCTTTCCTATTCTGTTCAGGAAGTGATTTATGCATGCTGAGCTTTGAGGCTCTACTGCATTAGACATTATTGACCAAGAGAAATGATTGAGGACAGGTTGGATGGTGATTGCAGCAACCTGCTCTACTGGAAGGTGTTTCTGCCTGTGGCAGGGGGCTCGAACTGGGTGAGCTTTAAGCTCCCTTCCAACCCAAACCATTCCATGGTTGTATGAAAAGCTGCTTTCACCTCCTCACTTTTGAGTGGGGTTCCTGAAGGACCCCAACACATCAGCACAGTGAGCTGATGTTTCCCATTAGACTTTAAACTGACTCTTCAGGCTATGGCCTGTGTTTGCTCTGAACACAACCCACATTGTAGCTGTGTCTGCCCATCACCCTTCACTGCAAGTGGAGAGAACCATCCACTTTTTCCAGAAGAAATCCCTGATATGGATGTTTAAAATAGATCCAAGCTGAATCAAAGCCCCCAGATGCATCCTTGTCTCCATAAGGGGAACCTTCTGTGACTAATTCAGATGTGAAAGCCTACAGTTAGATACCACAGCTCCTTTGACCAATGCGACTCAACCATCAAACCCTGGAATGAGAAATCATGAGTAAGCTGCAGCTGGGATGGAAAATAAGCTTGGCCTGGATGGACAGATATAAGGAAATGAAGAAGTGATAGGGCAGTTCCGGACAACACTGAGAGTCTTTGAGCCATGAAATAGGTTGGACATGTCTGGATACAACATATGGCCAGAAGCATGGAGCATCTGTGTCATCAGCTCCAGATGATATCCAAGGAAAAGACAAGCCTGCTCAGACAGTGCCTTGAAAGGCTGTTCCTGAACCAAGTTGGGTGACTGCTTATCATAGGGGATGAAGTTCCGCTGTGCTCCTAGGTCAGCATGGTGGCAGCTTTCCATGGTGCAGGCCAATCCAGAAGAGCAAAATGCCCAGCTACATCCTACGGAGGAAATAAGTACATTTCCTATGAGGAAATAAGTAGATGGGCACATGAAGCTGAGAGCTGGTCTTCATAAGGTTCCCCACCACCATGCTGATGGAGATGAGTAAAACACTCACAAAGAGCAGCTTCTACAGGTTGGGGAAGCCCAAGAGGACAAACGTGGTCACACTCAAGTGCTTTCCTCCAGCCACTCTCTTGGCAGCAGGAGACAAAGAAACATGGGAAGAGGTTGAATGACTTCTCCCAGCTCACAGGAACACACAGGGCATGAGGTTAATGCAGGATTTGGGGTTTCCTTTAGGACTGCACCCAATTCCTGGGAGAGAAAACCATGATGGTTGAAGGTCCTAAATAATATATTAAAAATAATACCTTGATAAAATACAAGGCCAAGCCAAGTCAATAAGAGGCTTATATGGAAACAAATACTTAAGTGGCATGGGAAATAAAGGGATGTTGTTATGGAAAGAATTGGTCCTGCAAAGCATAAGGCTTCCCATTAGCATCCAAATTCTTTTTAAGAAGGAGGCTTGTTTGGGATGATTTCTTTGCTGTCTGTGGAGTTGTTCTTATTTAAGGACAGTAAATTGCCTTAAAGGTTCAACACACTTCCATATAGATAAGCTTGAGGTAATTAGAATGAAGAACCAATTCCATGTAGTAGAGGAAGGGATTCTTAGCAAATAAAAATTGGAGGAACTATATTGAGTGTACTTCCCCATGGAGAAAAGAACATGGCTTGTTGGCCCCTCTGGAAGCTCTTTCCCCAGGAGTGGTGTCAGATGGATACACAGTTTCTTCAGATCCTTTGACATGGACAGTTTAAGGACCAAGCTAATATGATTCATTTTCTGATGCCAAATTTTAAAAGGTCCTACCTTGACCATGGCATTCCCAATTTAAACAAACAATGCAAAAGAAGAGATTCATAGCTCAACACAGCAGTTATTCTCTGACTCTGTGAGAATGAAGAACATGGGTGTATATATGAGTGTGCACTTGCACCCAGGAGACCAGATCAAATGGGCTGCATCTCAATTCAATCTGAATGAAACTGCTCTTGCTTCCTCACCTGGAGCCAGCTTCCAGGGAACATAAATTTCTTTGCCAAGGAGGCCAATGCTGTTCTTATATGCACACAAGTTTATGAGAACATCAATGTGTTGCTATGGATATATAGCAGCTACAGATAAAGCTCAGATGTTCATTGCAGGAAGAGTTTGACTCAATGAAGAGCTCTCCACTGGAAGGTGCATGTCTTCACACACAGTGGAGGAAAGGTGGCAGCTGTGACACATGCAACAAGCCACTTGTGTTTTTACACACTCAATGGCCATCAAATGAGAGAGAAGCATTCCCTTCAGGACCAGTTTACAGGCCAAGGCTTATATCCTGCCTTGGGCTGAAGGATATGCTGATCCAAGATGAATTGAGACAGCTGAAGACACATCAGGTGTAGGGCCTTGCACTTGAAGAAAGACTCCAAGGTCTTTGAGGAATGCTCATTTCACTTATTCATTTATGTTGGGTATCAACCCAGGTCCAGAAAATCCTCATGACACAGTCTTTAAGGCAGTACTGCATCTGGCCCACTGTGTGTAAAGCAGAGACATGCAGTGATATATACACACATGTTCTTTAGAGCTTGAGAATGGCTGGTCCAGTGGAGATGCAATGTGTGTTTGATATGTCACTGTTTATGTATCTCAAATAATTATATAAGTACCCATTGAGTGTGTGAGCCATTAGCAATGGGAAACAGTTTTTATCCCCTGAAGGTGGCTGTAGACAACTTCCATCAAATTTGAAAGGTGTTAAATTCTTCTCTGTCAGCTGCTTTTCTGTACAAGAACAAGTCCCACTCTTGGTTTTGTTTCTGAGGAAGGATATTTAAATTCTTGAGGCATATACGCTTGAAGGCCAAATTTAGGTCCAAAATGGGCAGGTGGAATCTTTCCTCTCCTGCCCATGTGGAAGACTTGCTCTAAGCACCATGACAGGCTGGGGGGCTGTTATTACCCACTGTGTTGAAATGCAGCCATCATCTGTGTTCCTTGCAGCAAAGGCACCCACCAGAACATTGGGTGGTGTTTACAGCTGCAAAGAACATTCCCACAGGCTGGGGAATGGGGAAGTAAAAGCTGCTTTGTTAAGGGAAAGATGATTTGGAATCCTCTTGGTCCTTGCCAAATGGAAAGAGGTGGTATCATAGGAGGAATGCTCATTTCTCAACAGGCAGCATATTTTAGGATTTCAGCTTTATTCCTTGTACACTATATATACACATATATAGTAAGAACAGAGGAAGAAATATTGCCTAATAATTCAGACAAGAAGGGGTTGGTTTTTTTTAATATATTCAGGGATACCTTAGGACCTTCAACCATCACTGGTTTTATCTATTTAATGCCCAGGAGATTGGCATGATGTATTTAGTCCTTAAATAAGAACAACTCCCACATCAGCAAACCCAAACATGCCTGTTGTTAAAAAGAATTTGGATGCTCCCAGTGCTTATGTTTTCAGGACCAATTTTTTCCATAACAGATGCTGCCAGTGTGGCTTTAGGATTTAAGCTTGATTATTTGTTTCCATATAGGAACATTGACTATTATTTTATCAAGGTATTATTTTTAATATATTATTTAGGACCTTCAACCATCATGGTTTGAGTGTGACCACGTTTGTCCTCTTGGGCTTCCCCAGTGTAGAAGCTGCTCTTTGTGACTTTTACTCATCTCCATCAGCATGGTGGTGGGGAACCTTATGAAGACCAGCTCTCAGCTTCATGTGCCCATCTTTATTTCTTCTGGATTGGCCTGCTCCATGGAAAGCTGCCAGCATGCTGACCTAGGAGCAAAGTGAAATTTCATCCCCTGTGATAAGCAGTCACCCAACTTGGTTCGGGAACAGCCTTTCAAGGCACTGTCTGAGCAGGGTTGGATTTTCCTTGGATGCCATCTGGTGCTGATGACACAGATGCTCCATGCTTCTGGCCATATGTTGTATCCAGACATGTCCAACTTCTTTCATGGCTCAAAGACTCTCAGTGTTGTCCGGAACTACCCTATCACTTCTTCATTTCCTTATATCTGTCCATCCAGGCCAAGCTTATTTTCCATCCCAGCTGCAGCTTACTCATGATTTCTCATTCCAGGGTTTGATGGTTGAGTCACATTGGTCAAAGGAGCAGTAGTATCTAATTGTAGGTTTCCACATCTGAATTAGTCACAGAAGGTTCCCCTTATGGAGACAAGGATGCATCTGGGGGCTTTGATTCAGCTTGGATCTATTTTAAACATCCATATCAGGGATTTCTTCTGGAAAAAGTGGATGGTTCTCTCCACTTGCAGTGAAGGGTGCTGGGCAGACACAGCTACAATGTGGGTTGTGTTCAGAGCAAACACAGGCCATAGCCTGAAGAGTCAGTTTAAGTAATGGGAAACATCAGCTCACTGTGCTGATGTGTTGGGGTCCTTCAGGAACCCCACTCAAAAGTGAGGAGGTGCAAGCAGCTTTTCATACAACCATGGAATGGTTTGGGTTGGAAGGCAGCTTAAAGCTCATGAAATTCCAGCTCCCTGCCACAGGCAGAAACACCTTCCAGTAGAGCAGGTTGCTGCAAGCCCCATCCAACCTGTCCTCAATCATTTCTCTTGGTCAATAATGTCTAATGCAGTAGAGCCTCAAAGCTCAGCATGCATAAATCACTTCCTGGACAGAATAGGAAAGCAAAATGGAGGTAGGCAGTGTCCTGGCTGTGTGTTTGCTTTTATAAAGGTTGCTAATAGCAGATATTAACTTCCTGATGAGGGGTTTCTATTCTGCATGGATGGATAGGAAATTATTGCCTAGAAGATACTAGTGTTGGTTTGCTCTTTTCAGAGCCATAAGAAAGGAACTTTTCCCCATAAACCTGTGCCTAAAGGGGTTTCAGGAAACATGGAGAGGGGCTTAGGACAGGTGCCTGCAGGAACAGGCCAAGGGGAATGGCTTTAACCTGCCCGAGGGGAGACTGAGATGAGCTCTTAGGCAGAAGCTCTTCCCTGTGAGGGTGCTGAGGTGCTGGCACAGGGTGCCCAGAGAAGCTGTGGCTGCCCCATCCCTGGCAGTGTTCAAGGCCAGGTTGGACACAGGGGCTTGGAGCAAGCTGCTCCAGTGGAAGGTGTCCCTGCCCGTGGCAGGGGTTGGAGCTGGAGGAGCTTTAAGGTCCCTTTCAACACAAAGCAGGCTGGGATTCTATGATCCAGGCCCATGAAATTGTCCTTAATACACAAACATGCCAACACACTGACCCTCCAACTCACTGGCTTTGGACATGAGCCATCTCTGTCAAGCAAGGCAGCTGTAGAAGTGAACTTTGCTGTTAACAAAGAAGAAAGTTTCTTTCTTGTTATCCCCAGCTAATTAATCTCTGATGGCTTGTTATGAAGAATGAGGGAAGTCACATCCAAGTTTTCTGAGAAGCTTTTGTGGTGATGAGGAAACTTCCTTGGTAAACCCCAGAAGGTCTTGTTAAAGCTGATGACTCCTGGAAGGGTGCTTGGTCCCCAGGGACCACTTCTTGCTTTGGCAAAGTGAGCAGCATCACTTGTGATGGAAATAGCTGTGAGTGCTTGTATTGTGAAAGCCTGGATCTTGGGCCTGCTGGAGGGCTTTCTGTGCCCATGCAAGCTTGGTCCTACTCTCTCTTTAAAGACACATCCCTGTCTTCATGACATGTGCAGATCATGTGGTTCTTGCTAATGGGGTGCTTTGTCCCTTCCTGCTTTTGACCCCTAATAAAGGGAGCTGGGGAAGCTCATTGCATTTCTCTTCACTTTTCAGCCTCCTCAAGGACACTTCATACATTGAATTTCTTGTTATTAGTTGTCTTGGGATGGATTTATTTGTGTCTCTCTTTAGTTCTTTACCTGTTAAAAATGTTCTTAAACTGTTAAACTGAGGCAAGTTGTAGTCCACTACATCCATCCTCCATGTCTGACTGGCTTTCATAAATGTGATTTTCCTACCATTATGAATTTGGGATTGGAGAATAAGCATGGGTCACCTGACTCAACATCTAAAATTCCTTGCCTAGTTATGAGATAGTCAGGACCCTTCTAGAACGGATGGGAATAAGAGGATGTTTTATTACATCCTAGGACAGCTGGTGAGGATGGATGTGGTCCAGAGCAGGTCTGAACATCAGAAGGACTTGTACCATGCACCCTCTCTCCATGGTATGTGCATCTCAGAATAGCTTTCTCTGGATTAAACTAATTCCAGTCAGGATCTGAAGGCCTCC
>NW_026914322.1:0-7237 GCF_034315485.1 Pezoporus occidentalis | reverse complement strand
ATTTGTGGCCTCTTTTGGGGCTCTGACCCTGTATCCTTTAGGAGAAGCAGGACAGGGTGGTTTTGGGGTCGTTCTGGGGTGGTTTTGGGGTGGTTTTGTCCTGTTTTTGGGCTGTTTGGGCTCCGCTGTTGGCAGTGGGGACACATGATGTGAAGGATGGCCTCCCCTGTTACCAGAGAGTCATACAGCAGAAAAAAGGGGCAGGCCCAGCAGCCTGTAGTTGGCATATATTGGAGATATGAGCTAGGGCAAATCCCCTGCTCAAGTAGGGTCACCCAAAACATATATAAAACAAAAAGGGGGAGATGTGGAGGCAGTGTTCTCACAGGAGAATGGATAATTGGTACATAAATTCTGAATAATCCTGAAAGATGCAGCAAGGCCATGAGAGGCCCGAGGAAGCCTGAACAAGCAAGATAAGAAGAAGCTGGAATTCACTGAGGTAATGAGAACTGTGGACTGTTGGCAAGTTTTCGAGGTCAAGTTCTCACACCTGTGCTTAACCAATTATATGTTAGTTACAAAGGGTCTTTGAGACATGTATCCAATCATAATATGCCAAATCAAGACATGTATCCAATCACAATATGCCAAATCACTGTAAGTGCATGTAAGAAACAGTATTTAAGGGGTTAAGGCTTTGTAATAAACGGCTTTTGTCTGATCATATTGATCTCTGACTGAGTCCATATATTTTCTGCGGCAGTGGGGTTGATTGAAGGGAGGGTTTGTTTGAAGGTTGGGGTTGATTGAAGGTTGGGGTTGATTGAAGGATGGGGTTGGCTGAAGGATGGGGTTGGTTGAAGGATGGGGTTGGTTGAAGGATGGGGTTGATTGAAGGATGGGGTTGGTTGAAGGATTGAAGAATAGGGTTGCTTGAAGAATGGGGATTATTGAAGGATGGGGTTGATTGAAGGGTGGGGTTGATTGAAGCGTAGGTTTGATTGAAGAATTGGATCGATTTAAGAATTAGATTGATTAGAAGTTGGGGTTGATTGAAGAATGGGATTAATGGAAGGATAGGATTGATCGAAGGATGGGGTTGATTGAAGCGTAGGTTTGATTGAAGAATTGGATCGATTTAAGAATTAGATTGATTGAAAGTTGGGGTGATTGAAGTTTGGGTTTGATTGAAGTTTGTAGTTGATTGAAGGATGGGGTTGATTGAAGGATGGGGTTGACTGAAGGATGGGGTTTATTGAAGAATGGGGTTCACTGACGAATGGGTTTGACTGAAGGGTTTGTTTGACTGAAGAATGGGGTTGATTGAAGAATGGGGTTGACTGAAGGATGGTGTTGATTGAAGGATGGGGCTGATTGAAGGATGGTGTTGATTGAAGTATGGGGATGATTGAAGAATGTAATTGAGTGAATGATGGTGTTGATTGAAGGATATAAGGAAGCTCAGCTTTGGGCCAAGGCAGCGGAGCAGGCCTGCTGTCCTGTTGCTGGTCACTCCACTAACATGGTCGTGTGTTCTCAGAAGCCCCAACAGAAGGTGGGGATGCTCAAAGGTCTCCTGCAAGGCTGCTTTTGGTTCCATCATGTACATGGTAGGTCCTTTTCCGTAGACGTCCAGTTCCACCTTGGGGAAAGCAGCAGGACCTGGTGTCTGTAAGAGAGGCAGGGAGGTTGCTGGGTACACAAGTGTTCTCCTGACAGGCAGGGTACTCAACAAAACGATCACACACTCGCTGTACAACATGCACAGTGGATTAAACAAGCACACTAAAGCGAACAAGCACACTAAAGCAAACAAGCACAGTAAAGCGAACTGGGTAGATATTTCTATACAGTAAGTAAGTACAATAAAACAAATTGTGTACATGTATATAAGTAAAGTAGATTGTTGCAGAATGACTTAAAGAGCAGAACCATAGAGTTCTGGAGGACTGTGCAAGCAAGGCAGGGGGTGGCCCCCACAGGTGGCCGGAGACCGGACCTGGGAGGAGAATGTGGAGGAAGCTGTGGGGGCTAACCAATACTGTTATGCCAAGAAGGAGTGGCTGAATACCACTCCTATATATGTGTGAACTGCGTCACAAATAAACTAGAAGTTGCTTATCACCCATATTGGGTTGGCCTGTCTGCTTCTCCTCGCCGCTTACAAATGGCGCCCGAACAGGGACGCGGATTACAGGGCCCTGGTCGCTGGGGACCCGGATTATAGGGCTCCGACTAGCGGGGACCCAGGATATAGGGCCCCGACTAGCGGGGACCCGGGATACAGGGCCCCGGCCGACGGGGACCCGGATAAAGGGCCCCGGCCGACGGGGACCCGGGATATAGGGCCCCGACTAGCGGGGACCCAGGATATAGGGCCCCGACTAGCGGGGACCCGGGATACAGGGCCCTGGTCGCTGGGGACCCGGATTATAGGGCTCCGACTAGCGGGGACCCGGGATATAGGGCCCCGACTAGCGGGGACCCGGGATACAGGGCCCCGGTCGACGGGGACCCGGATAAAGGGACCCGGCCGACGGGGACCCGGGATACAGGGACCCGGTTTAACGGGGACCCGGGATACAGGGACCCGGTTTAACGGGGACCCGGGATACAGGGACCCGGTTTAACGGGGACCCAGGATACAGGGACCCGGTTTAACGGGGACCCGGGATACAGGGCCCCGACTAGCGGGGACCCGGGATACAGGGCCCCGGTCGACGGGGACCCGGAACGGCGAGAGAGCGGCGCCGGCGGCAGCGGCCGGGCGGCGCGGGCAATGCTGCTGCGGTGGCGTGACGGACCCGGGTGCTGCGACTAGCCGAAAAAGTCCGCCGCTGGGGTGAACCAGACACTGCTGCGTCGGGAGGCCGATCCGGAGACCGAGGTTACAGGACGACCCAGAAGAAGACGATCCGGAAAAGGCTGGCCATGAAAATGGACCGAGAGGTAGCCCTGGACTTATTACAGTGCTTTTTATAAAAGCGGGGAACTGAGCCCTGAACTTATTACAGTGCTTTTTATAAAAGCAGGGAACTGAGCCTTGAACTTTTACAGTGCTTTTTATAAAAGCGGGGAACTGAGCCCTGAACTTTTTACAGTGCTTTTTATAAAAGCGGGGAATTGAGCCTGAGACTCTAAAGCAGCTAGCAGGTCTACTGACTGTAAGGAAGGCTAAGAGATGTTTTTTGCAGATCCTAATACAATATTTGAGAAGAGTGAGTGGCAAAAGTTTGGTGATGAACTATTTGACTCAGTGCTTAATGATTATAAAAAGGCAAAGAAACTCGGTAAACCACGGAGGGAAGTAATGAACTGTATAAAAAGATACAAGGCAGAAAAGAAAACTGCCGCGGTAGCAACGGAGAAACTAGGAACAGACGTCCCCGGTCGGTTGAAACCGGGGGAAGATTACAACTCGTTCCCCCCCCCCCCCCCCCCAACTCGCGGGAGCACAGGGTTTCCCACCCCCCCTTCCTTTTCTCCCCCTCCTTCATCAGAAGATGCCGCGGAGGAGGTGTAACCCCCTGCTCCCCCACCACCCCAGTTCCGAAAGTAGGGACTTTGAAAAGGACAGAGAAAGTATATTAGAAGGGATACGTATGATAAATGTCGAGGAATCCGAAAGAAAGAGGGCGGTGCCTCGGCACCGGATCGATTGCGGCGCCACTGTGAAGCACGCAGTAAAAAATAGAGATCATGCGCTAGCGGGAGATTTAAAGGAACCGCGAGACTCTCCAACCCACTATGCCCTAGAGTGAAAAAAATTTTAACTCAGTCACGGAGGAGCCAGGTCTGCAGATGGCTACATACTGAACGAGAGACATCTGATAAGAAAGACACAGCTGCGAGCAACGGAGACCCCGAGTTCGGCGCAGGATCAGCCCCCGAATCCCCTGAATCCGAGCCAGATTTATATCCTCTGCTTCCAGACCCTGACTCTTCGTCTCCCAGGTTGGTCTGCTCGGACTTGCTGGCCCTGGAGACGCTCAGTTGTAACAATGGGTAACCAAATATGTGATCATTACTGGGGAATTTTCTGCAATGGGCATCTTTGCATATCCTGTGTTTACTACACAGCAGGGGGCTAAAGAGTGGGAAGCTCTTGATCTCAAAATAGTTAAGGAGGCCTGACAAACAGTGACCACGTATGTGTTAAAATCCTCTTATACTCAAGCTGTATATGTTATGATTTTTTCTTGCAATTGACAGGGAGAGCCCATACAGTCTCTCTGTGATACTCATGTACTAGAAGTTGGTAAATATAAGTATGTCCAGGTTTCTATCAACCCTTGGAGACCTCTGTAGATACTGCTGGCCACTTCTTCCAGCACAGGCTGGCCACCTGTGTTGGAATGAGTGTGCATTTTGGTCAGTTTAAAAGCCCAAGCCTCATACAATGTGGGGGAGGCAGAGCCTCTGCGGGGACGCCCGCTAAGGTTGAGCCTGCCACCTCGCACTGCAGTGATGCTTCTCGGAGCTGGTTTGCTGTTAGTCTCCACAGGGTCCTTGTGCTTTGTTCTGTACGTGGGACTGTAGTGGGAGTAATGATGGCTTTTGCAGGGACTCAAAAAAAAAAAAAAAAAAAAAAAAAAGGGGGGGGAGAGAGAGAGAGTAATGATGTTACATTTAACTTTAACCTGTCTAACCTGTCTATTTCTGAAGAACTGATAACCTGGGGGAGGGGGTATATTTGTGCCCTCCTGCCTACAGGTCCATGGCGACTGTGCAAAGTTTGTGAAGCCCTGCCATGAGCTGGACAGACAAATGGATAAACCTGATGCCTCAGCTACAGGAGCTGACTGTGATTACCCCAAGCAGAATGAGATAGAGGAAGAGAAAGAACAAATAACTGCAAAACATCACTTGGGGGCAACTGAAAAGTAACATCCTGAATATGTGTGCTTGTAAAGTAGCTATATTAGAGGTTGTGATTTTGTGTATAAAACCACCTGTATTTACTAGCTAGTTGCTAATAAGAAACTGCACCTTGTATTGTATAGATTTGTCACTTGTAAAAGAGATGTTAAGAGTGTGGAAATTTGCAGTAGCTGCTAGAAAATGCTAAGGCAAAAGCTAGAAAAAAAAAAAAAAAGTTATTAATACATTGGTAGTGTTATAAAGCAGGTGATGGAACAAATTAAGAGAGGGGGAGAATTCCACTGGTAAGAAATTTCTTTGGCTAGTCCTTCACTGCCATCAGCATCTTAACATGCTGCTGCACCCTGTAATAGTTAACTCTGCTAATGTAAATTTGTGTGTGCCTTGTTGTAGTAGCGACTTGTTACTGGATAAAACAAAAGGGGGGAGATGTGGAGACTGTTCTCACAGGAGAATGCATAATTGGTACATAAACTTTGAATAGTCCTGAAAGATACAGCAAGGCCATGAGAGGCCCGAAGAAGATTAAGCAAGCAAGATAAGAGGCTGGAATTCACCAAGTTAATGAGAACTGTGGACTGTTGGCAAGCTTTCAAGGTTGAGTTCTCACACCTGTGTTTAACCAATTATATGTTAGTCACTAAGGGTCTTCAAAACATGTATCCAATCATAATATGCCAAATCACTGTAAGTGCTTCAGCCGGGGCCTTGGCTCAACTAAGCAGACTGGGTTGCTGAGTTGCTAAGCAGACAATTCTACATCGAAGGCAATTTCTGATTTGTTTTAATGTTGACTCTGTGAGACATGCAACACTGCAGAACCTTTTGTTGTTGGAACAGGGACATGGATGTGAAGAGTTTGATGGAATGTGTTGTATGAGTCTCTCTGATTATGCTAATTCGATGCATGTACAGCTGAGAACCCTGGCTCAGCTTACCCAGCAATAGTAAATGAGCAATATCCTAAGAATAACTAGATGGTTGTCTTCACCGGGCATTACAGGTTGAGTCAAACACTGTTGTTTGAAGCATTGCACTTATGTATCACTGTTAGGTTAATCATCGTAGCTATTAGACTAGTTTATAGTTGTGTGATAAAACAGGTGAACAAAATAACCCATAATGCCTTGCTTGCACAAAGAAAAAGGGGGGAATTGTTGCAGAATGACTTAAAGAGCAGAACCATAGAGTTCTGGAGGACTGTGCAAGCAAGGCAGGGGGTGGCCCCCACAGGTGGCCGGAGACCGGACCTGGGAGGAGAATGTGGAGGAAGCTGTGGGGGCTAACCAATACTGTTATGCCACGAAGGAGTGGCTGAATACCACTCCTATATATGTGTGAACTGCGTCACAAATAAACTAGAAGTTGCTTATCACCCATATTGGGTTGGCCTGTCTGCTTCTCCTCGCCGCTTACAGTAGATGACAATTAGCAGGCATCCAATCAATACTGCATAGAGAGACCAGAGACTTAGAAGAAAGACATCACCAGTCATCATCAAACCATCCTCCAGGCCCACACTTCAGCTGGGAAGCCCCACTGCAGCCATTGCCGGGAGACTCAGGTAATCAGGAAAGTTCCTACGAGGTCCATCCACACATAGGTGAGGCCTCGGAGTCAGCTACAAGAGGCTCCTGCTTTTGTACCCTTAGAAACACAAGGGGCTTTATGCCAGCTCTGCCACTGTTTACTCGTGGGCCCGTGCAGTTCCTCATCATCTCAGTGTTGGTCGCACTGACAGCATTGGCCAGGTGGCCCAGCGTGCCCAAGCAGGAAGCTCATAGAACAGCTGCACCCTCATGGTTTCCTGCCTCTTTCTGACAAACAGTCACCATGAACATACACACATGGACTCTGCCAAATACACTGTGAAAAACCCACACTGGGTTGTCTCTCAGTCAGGAGAGGGAATCAACTCTCAGCGAGGTTCCCATCCGTTACACAGTGACAGCCAAATCCAAGCACAGGAGCGGTATGCACATAGAGATGGAGACGAAAATGGAGATAAGAAAAATAATGTAAAAGAATATTTTCTTTTCACAAAATAATGGAAAACAACCAAAATTGTCTTCCTGATACAGACACTCAAGTTTTCTACTGCAATTGAAAATAATCTGAACAAAACAAAACTCTCTTGGAGCCAAGACTACCCATTTTCTAAGAGCCTTCTCAGCTTTCACAGTGGCGCACACAGTCCTGACTTCCACAGGAGGAACTCAAAGGTACGCTTCTGTTGAGCTGGACATTTGTGATGGAGGTTCTGTGGGAGTATGGGCCCTGAATACCCCATGAGGGAGGGCATCTCTGCTTTTATAACAGGGACACAGGGCTATGACTTCAGTTTTCCAGAGAAAAAGAATGTTGTGCTTTGATTTGATTAACCCTACTGTGATTGATGCAAGAAGCCTCAGCA
>NW_026914321.1:0-7860 GCF_034315485.1 Pezoporus occidentalis | reverse complement strand
GCCGAGTTGCCTCCGGCGCCCGCCACCGCCGCGTCCATCGCGAACTGCTGCTCCGACATGGCGCCGGTGCGGCTGACCCGCGCAGGCCGGCCGGCCAGACAGCCAGCGACCGCGCCGCCCAGCCGCCCGCCCGCCCGCCGGCCGGCCCGTTCCCCGCCGAGGCCCCTGCCCCCCGATCGCGGCCCCGGCAGGAGCGCACCGAGCCCTCCTCCTTTCACTCTTTTTTTAATGGCGCCGCCACCGACACAACCTAAAATGGCGGACGGAAGGAGAGCGGCGGGCGCGGTCACGTGACGGAGAGACGGCGGCGGGGCGGGGGGTGGCCGCGGCACCAGGCCGTTGGAGCAGAGGGATGGGGGCAGTTTGCCCGCGGGCACCCGGATTCCAAACTTCGCGCTTTGGTTTTTTTCGGGCGAGAGCTGCCGCGGAGCAGGGCACGGTTAGCGGGGCACACCTGCCCGACGCGGCTGTCTGAGCCCCGCTGGGACCCGAGCATGCAGGGCCAGCCTGCAGCCACCTCCGTCCGTGTTCCCAGGGCCTGAAGATACAGAAATTTCGCTTCACACACACACAAAATCAGTCACTTTTACATTTAAACCATACATTGATACAAGTTGGAGTACAACTTGACCCTTAGGCAAGTGCTTTTATATATATATATATATACACATATATATAAAAAAGTGTAATAGCAAAGCCACATCCTAGTCACAAAAGTAAAGCGCTGTTGGCAAGGACAGCTTCTGCATCTAGCAACACTGTGGAAAAGTTAGGCATACAGTCACATACTGCTGCAACTTCTAGCTCTTTAATTTGTAAGAAGTGATGGCAACAAGTCTTTCCTCATCCAATCTAATTGACAAGACATAGGAACCTCCCCAGATCTAGTAACTGCCTTAAACTAAAAGTTGTGGTATGCAGCACTTCTGTATGACAAAAGAGAATGAAACACTCAGCTGCCTGATAAAGAAATAAACCTTAAAATCACTTTGGAAACTTAAAGGAGAGAAATCTCTTCCCAGACTACTCCCTTTTGCAAGACTGGCCTCCCCTGTGATTTAGGTACTCACATTTCATATCACTCTAAGAATCAAGGTTTATTTTTGACACATAACTACACATTTGTGCCAAGGAAGAAAAAGCAAACAATGTTAAGGCAGATTGCTGCAATCCTTCAGCTTTAGGCTGAATAGGTATGCTCACTTACCTATCCCAGCTGTTCTACTCAGAAGACAACCTGCTGGTTAAAGCAGTTTCCCTTCTCCCGCAATCACTCATTCAGGCTTTTATTAATGATGCTTGCTAGCATATTCAAGATGGGAAACCTGTTTTCTATTCCTGTTGAGAAGAATCCAATACAGAATCTAACTTGAATGAATAGATCCCCAACTTGTACTGAAATCAGGTGCCAACCCTAGAATTAAGGAACTTGTATCACCTGCTTGTAATTGGAATACATAAGGAGAAGTAACTTACAGCCTTAAGTATTCTAGAACCTGCTTGAAAAACCTAGAAAGATTATGCTCACACCCCTGCAACACTCTCAACAAGCAGTGCTACCAAAATAAAAGGTGCTGCTCTAACCTTAGATCCTTCCCTTGAGATGTATGGAACTGGCAGTACTGTGCCACAGACCATTCTCTCCTCTCTTCTGCAGTGGGCAAGAGGTAACTCTGCCAGTCATGCTAACTCAAGGGAACCGTTTTCTTAAAGACAGGTCAGGAAAAGGAGCAGGTTGTACTGACCTGTATATAGAGTAACTCTTGTCTTGAGCCATTTATGATCTCCAGAAAGGTATCTACCCATCTATACAAATACAGTTTATAACACTGTAAGCTGACAGTCAACAGCAAGACTACACACTCACTTAAGTAAGCATTTATTAGAGAACCCTTTAACATGAAATTATACAAATAAAAGTTTGTATAAACACAAGCCCACATTGTGTCATGACATGAATGGCAAAAGGAAAATAAAAATCATAAAAGAAAACTAGCTGGCCACTATGTACAGTTGGACACAGTTGTGTGTCGGACACTAAAAGTCTTTTACAAAATAGTCATTTCCTCTCACGAAGAACACCCTCTATTCACTCACGATGCGCTGCACGATGGCTTTGTTGCAGTATCTCTACCTAAAAATTAAGACAAAATGTATGTCAGATCTGTGCAAGTTACTACAAGAATCGTTAAAAGGTCCATTTTCATGAACTGCTTTAAGTCTTCTATATATTCCTTTCTTCACTGTTAAAGATCATATACATATTTATTTAGGTAACGCAATAGGTTTTGTTACCCATCAAGTAATTTATCTTCCCAAATACAGCCATCCAAGCCCATTTAGGAAGCTGCTCCAGAACATATATCCAATTTAGGCTTATTAATCAGGCTCTGGATCAGTTTGTTGTTTTTTTTTTCCCCCCACTGTAAACAGTGACAAAAGGTTTTCAATTATTTATCCATCTAAATGACTGCTATGCAAATGCACATCAGGTCAATTTAGTTCAAACAGTCCACACGCATATGATCTTTAATGTTTTTCCAGATTTAAAAGTTCGTTTTGGTTTGCAGATTTCACTATTAGCTATAAAAAGAAAAAAGCAAGCATTAAATTTTAAAGAATGCACACTTTAAAATGAGGTTCCACAATTGAAATACAACACTAAACAGAAGACCAAATGATTAAGCTGTAAAGGCATTTATGTACTTTAACTCCTGTAAAAAACCATTTAAGTTAAAGACACTTAATCTCCAAAAAGATTAAAAAAAGAAGCCAAAGTCTGAAGTTTTCCACTTTAATCTTTACGCTGGTACATGAAGTTGGAAGAGACCATACCACAGGACAGCGTTTTCTGGTGTATGCCTTGCGCTCTGCCTGCAACGTGCGACCCCAGAGATAGACGTGGTCAGGGTGACACACGGCCTGCAATGAAGTTCCCGCTGGCGGGTACAAACAAGGTATAATGTCAGAGTTAGAAGACAACATTCTTGTTTTCCTTAAGTTGTACCCATTTCAGTACTTTACCTGTTAATACTTTAATAAGTTTAATTATTCCTCTAGACCACCTGGTACACAACGCAAAAACAGAAAAACTCTTATGTTTTTCTGAAGTACTAGAGAAGATAGGTCACATTTTTACAAAGTTAAAGATCTATAGACACTGTAGGCAAAGCTGGCTTTAAAAAAGAAAGTGTATTTTTTAAGTTAAAAAAAGCTTAAAGTCATGCTATACAAGTTTTTTACTCTTCATTTGTCTATTGATCTTTAAATTAGATTAGACATACTCAGTGTAAACCTTGCATTTATATACACACCTGTTTCCTCAAGTACTAAACACTGCTTCAGTACGGCTGGTAGTTGTTTTGGTGATTGCCGCCACCACGGGATGCCTTTCCGTATGCGCTTTGCTGACCTGTAGATAAAATTGGGGAGAAAAAAAAAAACAAAAGAACAACACAGAAGCATTAACAGCCAACACTCTGAATGAGATTGTCCCCATACAGTACATGAAGAGGGATGCTCTTCATAGTCATATGTTAGTAAGAGGTGTAACAGAACAAGTTACTAGAAGAGGCACCTGTTTAAAACTGCATGCTATTATCTGGAATGAGATCAAAACCACTTACCACTGTAATCTGTGTATCCTGGCCCATATCCATAATTGGGATAGTTGTACCCGGAGTAGTCATAGCCTCCATAGCCACTGTAGCTTTGATCACTGTAAGCACTATTATAGTTCCCATATCCTTGATCGTAGTAGTTATTAAATCCTTGATTCCAGTTTTGTCCCTGACCTGAAACCAAGTATAACATTTAGAAGTGATAGAACTTACAATTTCATTCTGTGCTATGCCATTTCATCCAGCTTTCTATGGCAATCTTTCTATGCCAAAACTACTACCTGGAAGAATCCTCTTACTCTCCCCCCAAAGAAAAATTTTGTAAGAACTGAGGTGTCTCATTTGGATATGAGATAGGTTTAAGATCTTTTCACCCACAACATTAGACACAGACAGCAGACAGTCCTGCTCACAGAACAGCCAATAAAAACAAAACAACACCGAAGTCACGCACTACAAGCAGCTTCTACTGTTTTCTTGTAACTTCCATTTTGGACCCTTAATTGCCTGAACACCAAGTTATATCAAAGGACAAACTTTACCATATCATGTTGGCTGTGACTGCTTGACTTTGAGATGTATTAACCTACACAAAAACCAGCTGATTGTTTCTCATCTATCTGCACGGCACAGCAAAGCAACTGTCTTCCTCTTCAGCAAGCAGGTCATGGTTTCTCACCCATAAGCCAACTATCAGTGTATCCCTTCACGTGAAGGGATAACTGCATTATCCATTTAACTATGCTGTCAATTGTGGGTATACAAAAGCACCCTACCTCCAGCTTGCAATTTCACCACTTGAATGCAAACAGAGCAAAAAGAGTTTCTTGAGCTTCCACAATCGCAACCACCAAAATACCATTTACTAGCAGGCTGCTTTCCACATTGAGTTTAAACATGAAATCTGCATGCATCCGAAATCTGGACTGTCTACAAATACTTTAGTGTTTGGTACATACACTTACACATTTACCTTAATTTCAACATCCAAAATACTCACCTCGTCCACGCCCCCTTCCACCTCCTCGTCCACCAGCTGTATTGCTCTTTCCTCCTTTCTGCTGCTGCTGCTGTTGCCTGTATACCTCTTTGGGCTGTGCTACTTTGATCTCACACTGTAAAAACAGGAATTCTTTAACTCGCCAAGAATGTGAAGATCATTATGCGAGCTGCTTTCAGGGAAGCCTGTAACATTTCACATACTAAGAATGACAGCTCCCATACCTTGCCTGAACCAATTTGATGGTATCTGCTCTCTAGCAGCTTCTTTACTGGCTCTTCATCTGTGTACGTGATAAAACAGAAGCCTCTCCTTTCATTTGTCTTTGTGTCCATGGGAAGCTCAATGTTTTCAATCTGAAATCAAAAGTCAATAATGCATGAAATCGGTAAGCAACTTTTTATGCTACCATCTGGCAGTCCAGGGGCTATGCTGACAGCTTTGAATCAGCCCACCACACCACTATGGAATCATTAACGTGCATATAGTTTCAACAAACCCTAGTTCTACGTAAGCCTAAGCCAACTCCTTTGTCATAAATTCTTCTGTCTTAAACAACTGCACTTAAAAACCAGAACTGTTTTTATATTTTATGTCGTTATACCATACCTCGCCAAAAGCACCAAAGTACTCCTTTATCTGTTCCTCAGATGTCTCTGGACTCAACCCACCAACAAACACTTTTTTTGGTGGCTCCTTCCCTTTTAAGGCTTTTGCCCTTTTAGGATCTATTAACTTCCCATCCAGTTTGTGTTCCTTCAGTTCCAACACCTAAGCAACACACAAGGAGACAAGAGTCAGATCACTACAGTGGCAGAGGCATGCTGTGTGCCATCGATCCACAAGAAATACACCCACCTTCTCCACACTGGCAGCATCCTTGAAGAGGACAAACCCAAATCCCCTCGACCTTCCAGTGACCGGGTCCGTTTTAATCGTACAATCCACAACCTCGCCAAAACGAGAAAGATACTCTGTCAAATCTTTCTTGCTCGTGTCCCAGCTGAGACCTCCAATAAACATTTTCCTGAAACGCAGGAAATACACACGCATAAATACAAGTGTATGCACACACGCTAGCGCGCACACACACACAGAGCAAACCCAAGTATGGAGCAAGCCGACTCGTGGCCGCCACAAGCCAAAGGCGATCCGGATGCCTTTGCAGCACCAGGCACCGCAAGCGGCTCAGGGCCGTAGCGGCTCCTGGGCCCGGACGCGCCGTTACACGTGGGCCGGATCTACGCGTCCCTCCCCTCCCCACCCCGAGCCCGCCAGAAGCGCACGCCCCCATAGGCTGGCAGTGACGTCACGCACCCTGATTGGCAGCCCCCCCTCCTCGCCCCACGGAAACTGGGTCAGACTCTCAGGACACAAAGGCGGGTGCGGCCATTGGTGTGGGAAGAGGGAGGCCCCGCCCCGTCCCCCCGTCCCCCCCCAGCTCCCTCAAGCCATCTCCCGCCCCACCCCCCCACCCCCACCCCGCGCGGCCCAGGAGGGCGGGCGAGGGAAATAAGAGACGCGAGCCCCCCCCCCCCCCAAGCTTTACCCGTCATCCTGCTGGTTCTTGCTCGCGTTGATCTTGGAGCCCTCGGCGAACTCCTCCTGGCCGCTGCTCATCTCAGTCGCGTCCTCCATGGCGGGGCGAGAGCGGCGGACCTGCTCGGGCGGGCGGCGGAGACAGCGGAGACCCGCTCGCAGCAGAAAATGGCGGCGGAAAAGATCCGGGCGCCGCCTGCGCCGCCTTTATATAGGCGCCCCAGCAGCCAATCAGCGCTTCCCTCTCCTCTGGCGCCGCAGCGCCTCTGGCGGCTTCCGGTGGGGCTGCAACACCCACCCGCCATCGGCGGCCGGGCCCCCCCACGCATCACCGGCAGGTCCGGGCGTGGCGCCGGTACAACCTTGCCTGCCGTGGGGCGCGGAGCGCGGCGTGCAGCCGCCAGCACCACCCGCCTCGCCCCTCTGCTGCTCCACGCTCCTCTGGGTCGAGGCGGGGGTCGCTGCTTAGGCGGCCCAGGGCTTGGATCAGGCGGACTCCGGGGCTGGAAGGTGGTGGTGGGGGTAACGTGCAGCCCAGCAAGCCCCTTCGGGAGGCGGCGGGGCGGGGCGGGCGCTCCGAGGGCGGAGCACTCCCTGTCGCCGAGGACCCACCGTCGCCGCACTCTCCTTTCACGATCCGCGGCGGGTCGGCTTGGCACTGCCTGCTACGGCCCGGCCCCCCGCGCAGCCGCAGGGCGGGGCGCCGGCCGCCGCCGCGCATCCCCGGTACGCCCCACGTGCCGCCGCTGCCACAGCCGCCATGGGTGTGCTGCCGGTGCCGGCGGAGGTGCGCGCCATCCTGCTGGACATCGAGGGCACCACCACCCCCATCGCCTTCGTCCAGGTGAGACCCGGCGGCGCGGGAGGCAGCGGCCCTGGTTATTGTGGCCTTCACGGCCCCCCCGTAGCGGGGAGAAGCCTCTCCGGGGGCTGCGGAAGGCAGGCCTGAGCTCACTACAGAAGCGTAAAACCGTGACACGTTTTCCGTGTTTTCTGAATAATGCTCGATGAGAAAATGCGTCTCGTTATACCCATCGCATGCCACTTCTGGGGGCAGGGAAACAGGGGGCTGCTCCGTTTAGTAAATGGGGGGGGGGGGGGGGGGGGGGGGTATATAGAGCAGTCAGAGTGCTCTCAGCCTCGTTTACAAAAAGCCCTAGAGCATCACTTGCTCTGATGGCTGGAGCTCAGCACCTCACCCGAGCTTGCAGAGAGTCTGAAGTACCGTGTGTTTATCCATCCGCTGCCTTTTCCCTTCAGAAGCGTGGCACAGTCACATCCCTCTAGTGTCACCACAGATGGTGTGTCCTTCCTCCTGCATGCACAGGAACAGCACAGGGAAAGGGTAGCCCGGCATCAGGTGTACATGAGGAGGATTGTGCTCACAGTATGTGTGACTGGCGTCCTCTGCCTAGGAGGAGGCTTGAGACTATTGAAAATGCTGGATGAGGTGCAGAAGCCAGGGGGGCTGGAAGCCCGCGAGACCAGCAGGAGGCATCAGGACAAACGCTGTAAACATGCAATTGAAATTCTCAGTTCTCCAACCGCTGCAGGTCCCTCCTCTCCAAGAGGCTTTGGTCCCCAACCAGGCTCATCTGCTTCACAGGAGGGAGCAATTTGCTCGTATTTAAGACACTTAAAGGACACTATCCCTGCTGCAGCCATAACCCTGTATTTCTCATGAGACATTACAGCTTTTGA
>NW_026914320.1:0-3609 GCF_034315485.1 Pezoporus occidentalis | reverse complement strand
AATCCAAATTCTCAACTGGTCGCTTTCAGCTGCCCAGCAGCACAGTGAGTACAGCACGAACGTTTGGCCTCTGCTCCCACAGCAGAAGAGCCAGGATTGAAAGCTGGTGCTGGACCTGTTCAGCACACAATCACCTTTACATTGGTGCATCCATCGTTGCTTTCACTGCTCCCTTTCATACAGGAAAAGCATTTGAATGGAGTCAGTTCAGAGCCTGCACTCTGCTGGCAGCAACACAGTCAGCACAGAACGAACAGTGGCATCTCCTCCCACAGCAGAAGAACCAGCAGGGAAAGCTAGTGCTGGGCCTCTTCAGCACACAGGCAGCTTTGCAACGGTGTCACCATCATTGCAGTCTCTCCTCGGTTTCATACCTAAAACTCCATTTGAATCCAAATTCTCAGCTGGTCGCTCTCAGCTGCAGGCAGCACAGTGAGTACAGCACGAACGTTTGGCTTCTGCTCCCACAGCAGAAGAGCCAGGATTGAAAGCTTGTGCTGGACCTGTTCAGCACACAATCACCTTTACATTGGTGCATCCATCGTTGCTTTCACTGCTCCCTTTCATACAGGAAAAGCATTTGAATGGAATCAGTTCAGAGCCTGCTCTCTGCTGCGCAGCAACACAGTCAGCACAGAATGAACAGTGGCATCTGCTCCCACAGCAGAAGAACCAGCAGGGAAAGCTAGTGCTGGGCCTCTTCAGCACACAGGCTGCTTTGCAACGGTGTCACCATCATTGCAGTCTCTCCTCGGTTTCATACCTAAAAGTCCATTTGAATCCAAATTCTCAGCTGGTCTCTCTCAGCTGCAGGCAGCACAGTGAGTACAGCACGAACGTTTGGCTTCTGCTCCCACAGCAGAAGAGCCAGGATTGAAAGCTTGTGCTGGACCTGTTCAGCACACAATCACCTTTACATTGGTGCATCCATCGTTGCTTTCACTGCTCCCTTTCATACAGGAAAAGCATTTGAATGGAATCAGTTCAGAGCCTGCTCTCTGCTGCGCAGCAACACAGTCAGCACAGAACGAAGAGTGGCATCTGCTCCCACAGCAGAAGAACCAGCAGGGAAAGCTAGTGCTGGGCCTCTTCAGCACACAGGCTGCTTTGCAACGGTGTCACTATCATTGCAGTCTCTCCTCAGTTTCATACCTAAAAGTCCATTTGAATCCAAATTCTCAGCTGGTCGCTCTCAGCTGCAGGCAGCACAGTGAGTACAGCACGAACGTTTGGCCTCTGCTCCCACAGCAGAAGTGTCAGGATTGAAAGCTTGTGCTGGACCTGTTCAGCACACAATCACCTTTACATTGGTGCATCCATCGTTGCTTTCACTGCTCCCTTTCATACAGGAAAAGCATTTGAATGGAATCAGTTCAGAGCCTGCTCTCTGCTGGCAGCAACACAGTCAGCACAGAACGAACAGTGGCATCTGCTCCCACAGCAGAAGAACCAGCAGGGAAAGCTAGTGCTGGGCCTCTTCAGCACACAGGCTGCTTTGCAACGGTGTCACCATCATTGCAGTCTCTCCTCAGTTTCATACCTAAAACTCCATTTGAATCCAAATTCTCAGCTGGTCGCTTTCAGCTGCCAAGCAGCACAGTGAGTACAGCACGAATGTTTGGCTTCTGCTCCCACAGCAGAAGAGCCAGGATTGAAAGCTTGTGCTGGACCTGTTCAGCACACAATCACCTTTACATTGGTGCATCCATCGTTGCTTTCACTGCTCCCTTTCATACAGGAAAAGCATTTGAATGGAATCAGTTCAGAGCCTGCTCTCTGCTGCGCAGCAACACAGTCAGCACAGAAAGAACAGTGGCATCTGCTCCCACAGCAGAAGAACCAGCAGGGAAAGCTAGTGCTGGGCCTCTTCAGCACACAGGCTGCTTTGCAACGGTGTCACCATCATTGCAGTCTCTCCTCGGTTTCATACCTAAAAGTCCATTTGAATCCAAATTCTCAGCTGGTCGCTCTCAGCTGCAGGCAGCACAGTGAGTACAGCACGAACGTTTGGCCTCTGCTCCCACAGCAGAAGTGTCAGGATTGAAAGCTTGTGCTGGACCTGTTCAGCACACAATCACCTTTACATTGGTGCATCCATCGTTGCTTTCACTGCTCCCTTTCATACAGGAAAAGCATTTGAATGGAATCAGTTCAGAGCCTGCTCTCTGCTGGCAGCAACACAGTCAGCACAGAAAGAACAGTGGCATCTGCTCCCACAGCAGAAGAACCAGCAGGGAAAGCTAGTGCTGGGCCTCTTCAGCACACAGGCTGCTTTGCAACGGTGTCACCATCATTGCAGTCTCTCCTCGGTTTCATACCTAAAACTCCATTTGAATCCAAATTCTCAGCTGGTCGCTCTCAGCTGCAGGCAGCACAGTGAGTACAGCACGAACGTTTGGCTTCTGCTCCCACAGCAGAAGTGTCAGGATTGAAAGCTTGTGCTGGACCTGTTCAGCACACAATCACCTTTACATTGGTGCATCCATCGTTGCTTTCACTGCTCCCTTTCATACAGGAAAAGCATTTGAATGGAATCAGTTCAGAGCCTGCTCTCTGCTGCGCAGCAACACAGTCAGCACAGAAAGAACAGTGGCATCTGCTCCCACAGCAGAAGAACCAGCAGGGAAAGCTAGTGCTGGGCCTCTTCAGCACACAGGCTGCTTTGCAACGGTGTCACCATCATTGCAGTCTCTCCTCGGTTTCATACCTAAAACTCCATTTGAATCCAAATTCTCAGCTGGTCGCTCTCAGCTGCAGGCAGCACAGTGAGTACAGCACGAACGTTTGGCTTCTGCTCCCACAGCAGAAGAGACAGGATTGAAAGCTTGTGCTGGACCTGTTCAGCACACAATCACCTTTACATTGGTGCATCCATCGTTGCTTTCACTGCTCCCTTTCATACAGGAAAAGCATTTGAATGGAATCAGTTCAGAGCCTGCTCTCTGCTGGCAGCAACACAGTCAGCACAGAAAGAACAGTGGCATCTGCTCCCACAGCAGAAGAACCAGCAGGGAAAGCTAGTGCTGGGCCTCTTCAGCACACAGGCTGCTTTGCAACGGTGTCACCATCATTGCAGTCTCTCCTCGGTTTCATACCTAAAACTCCATTTGAATCCAAATTCTCAGCTGGTCTCTCTCAGCTGCAGGCAGCACAGTGAGTACAGCACGAACGTTTGGCTTCTGCTCCCACAGCAGAAGAGCCAGGAGGGAAAGCTTGTGCTGGACCTGTTCAGCACACAATCACCTTTACATTGGTGCATCCATCGTTGCTTTCACTGCTCACTTTCATACAGGAAAAGCATTTGAATGGAATCAGTTCAGAGCCTGCTCTCTGCTGCGCAGCAACACAGTCAGCACAGAATGAACAGTGGCATCTGCTCCCACAGCAGAAGAACCAGCAGGGAAAGCTAGTGCTGGGCCTCTTCAGCACACAGGCTGCTTTGCAACGGTGTCACCATCATTGCAGTCTCTCCTCGGTTTCATACCTAAAAGTCCATTTGAATCCAAATTCTCAGCTGGTCGCTCTCAGCTGCAGGCAGCACAGTGAGTACAGCACGAACGTTTGGCCTCTGCTCCCACAGCAGAATTGTCAGGATTTAAAGCTTGTGCT
>NW_026914318.1:0-7773 GCF_034315485.1 Pezoporus occidentalis | reverse complement strand
TTACTGTCTAGTCCAGGAGCAAAGTTCTGCATACTTTTCTACTGCCATAATTCAGTGAATGTGCTGACGGCTCACAGTTAAAAAGGTAGTTAAGACAAGTGAAAGAAAAGCATCATTACTGTTTTCCCAAATCTGTGAAGATACGAACTACCTCACCTAAAGGTCATAAAAATGTCATTGCTGCAGCTAATAGCATATATGTGTAAATGCAACATTAGAAGGCTTTAGAGTATCACGCGATAATCATTCACACATGGGTTTTGGCAAAGTAGAAAAACAGAGCGCTGAAGCAAACCTAGCTCTTGAATGAAGCAGATTATCCCTCAGTTTCCTGAAAAGATTATATTGCAAGGTTTCTTGCAGAAGAGAAGAGCCCCAAACAACCGTTTACAGAGCATTTTGGATAAAGATGAGGTTGACGTAAATCAAGACTCATCATTTTGAAAATAACGCACACGATTCTTTCCAATTGCGATCACATCAGAACTGATTTATCTATATTATAAGAGAGAGCTGAGGCGGACATGAACCGTGCTCTTCAGAACTGCTCGTCCTCAATAAGGATTATTTAGCCCTCTAAGCACTGCCGGCTGCTCATCACAGCGAAAGTTGTGCTTATGCAAAAGTAGCTCTGATGATGCCTCACGTATACATTCATGCGTGCCAGAGAGGAGACTGAGATGAGCTCTTAGCCACAAGTTCTTCCCTGTGAGGGTGCTGAGGCACTGGCACAGGGTGCCCAGAGAAGCTGCGGCTGCCCCATCCCTGGCAGTGCTCAAGGCCAGGTTGGATGGGGCTTGGAGTAAGCTCCTCTAGAGGAAGGTGTCCCTGCCCGTGGCAGGGGGCTGGAACTGGATGAGCTTTACGGTCCCTTGCAAGCCAAAGCAGGCTGGGATTCTATGATAGGATAATGAATTCTGTCCCTGGAACATCACAACTTCTCTGGGGAGCTGCCCTTTGTGTCAAAAAAAAATAGGGTAGGAAGGTGACCATCCCTCCAGCATTGCTTTCCTTCTCCAAGTGGCCACTTCTACAGACCATAAGAAAAGCACAGTTTCATTCACTGCCCAAAACCAAACCAATACAGATGCGGTCAGAAAGTGAACCAGTGTGAAACACCCCTGTGACTACACAGCACAACGCAGAGCCAGCACAGGCCCTGCACCACAGAACAGCCAGGGCAGTCTCACCAGCCCATCTCAGGCCCCTCTGTGGCAAAGCAACACCTGAGCTGCCTGGGGGGACTTGGTGCACCCTTCCATAGGGGCAGCAGCCCCTCCAACCTAAGAAGTTAGTAGTGCAACAATTGTCATGTATCCAGGCAGTTCCAGCAAGGCAACTGCATTTCCAGCTACTGAAAGACCAGCCCCCATCCCCATTCCCACCTTTTGGCACTTGAGAGGTCACTTTGGTAAACCAGATGACACCCAACAGCCACTTTGTGGCACATCAGCTGACTAGGAAAGGAGAACATTTGTGCGTAGCTCATTCACGTATTTCAGAAGCCTTTCAGGGTATTGGGAAGTCAAAGTACATTTATCTCTACTTTATACAACTGCACTGGGCAGTCAGAAACCATTCATTATCTCTGCCTGTCAGAAAGATATTGCAAAACCACACATCACTGAGGTTGTGCAATCTTATGACCTGTGCTGTGCAGCGATGAAGTTGATCTTCAGTATTTAAGGCAAGCAAATACTCTTGTAGAGATCCAAGCTCCTGCAACAAAGCCTTCAGTGAACACCAACACTTCTAGTAAAGATATCATCCTACTCATTATCATTAAAATGCTGATCATTACAGTAGTCCCCATGAACCAAAGGTATCTGAACTACACAGAAGACTCTCCCTGACTAGAACACACTTTGTGAACACAGAAATCAGTTCCTTACAGACTGTTCTAATGTGCAAAACCAACTCAAGGAAAAGCACATTTAAATACCTTTAAATTAATTATTAAAGCAGCATTCCTCTCAGAATAAAGAGTGGCTTTAGGGCTTGCTGCCTGAAGTGCATAAGGAGGAGTCATGACTATTATATAAGGCTCCACAATGGATATGGCAAACACAGCACAGAAATCAGTTTGCAGACTGTTCCTACGTAATGTGCAAAACCAACTCAAGGAAAAGCACATTTAAATACCTTTAAATTAATTATTAAAGCAGCATTCCTCTCAGAATAAAGAGTGGCTTTAGGGCTTGCTGCCTGAAGTGCATAAGGAGGAGTCATGACTATTATATAAGGCTCCACAATGGATAGGGCAACAGCATGGCCTCTCTAGTAGAATTTGCTGCCAGACTCCACAAGAGAAAGTTTGTCATGTTTCTGAAGCATTTAATGGTTCTAAAGCTCTGATGAACTTTGCCAAGGGAAAGGAAAACTGCTTTTAATTTAACACTGAACTACGTATCATTCTGGGCACTGGGGAGAGGAGGGGTGCAAGTACAGGAACTGCTTACACTAACTCTGTTTTCTGTAACAAGGAAGAGTTCTGCAAGCGCACGACGAAGAGGAAGAAGAATCCCAGGCTTGGCCATGTCATGACACAAGTTGTTTTCCGTACGGGTAAAAAGCTGCCAAAGTGGCTTCAACAAGGTAAGGTCACAGTCCCTGAAAAAAGCTAATTCTAATGAAATAGTGAGTGACCGTGACCTTATGCCTCTTTCTGGGAGGGAAAAAAACCCAACACAGAACCCCAAACAAATTCAAGAGAACAAAACCATACAGTTTTAACAGATGCATCAATGAAGGAAGAGGCACAAGAATTACTCTAAAATTTAAATTCAGTCAAGTGTTTCAGCACAATTAATTTCATTCTGAATCGGTGAAGTGGAGAAAACCTCACATCTATGAATATGTCCAAATGACTTTGGTAAAACTAAGTGGCCTCCTGAAATGAGGACTTGAAAATACCTGTATCCATCACTTTGCAAAATGCTGTAGCTCCATTGATTGAAATTATCCAGTACTGCACTACAGCACTAAGCAGGTGATGCCCTTGTATAGGGCAGACAAAATCTCATCTATAGCTTTCAAAACAATTCCAACCCTGCCTCCTTCTTACTCCCCAGTTAAAGCCAACTAACCCAAATGTTACTTACTACACAGAGAGGATGACAAATATTGGGGAGGGGGGAGGGGAGGGAAAAGGGGAAACTCAATTTCAGAATGTATCATCAGATTAACGCAAGGAAAATACTAAATAATACAAGCACAATGGAGACTTGGCCTTTCAGCAATTAAATCTGGTGTCCACATTACAAAAGATGACATTTGCTGATGAAAACACCTAAGGGAACTTGAAAAAGTAATAAACCATAAGTAATTATTACCATAAGTAATAAGACCATCAGAAAAGCACAGTTTCATTCACTGCCCAAAACCAAACCAATACAGATGCGGTCAGAAAGTGAACCGGTGTGAAACACCCCTGTGACTGCCACGGCACAACGCAGAGCCAGCACAGGCCCTGCACCACAGAACAGCCAGGGCAGTCTCACCAGCCCATCTCGGGCCCCTCTGTGGCAAAGCAACACCTGAGCTGCCTGGGGGGACTTGGTGCACCCTTCCATAGGGGCAGCAGCCCCTCCAACCTAAGAAGCAGGGGACTTGCTGCAGACAAGAACACTTCCCTCCCCACTGCCCACTTCTAGACAGCCCTGTCTCCAGCAGCCCACTCCACGCCTGCCAGAACCACCAGTCCCCTCAACGGCCTGCAGGCAGGCAGAACAATGAGACTTCTGGAGCAAACACAGACACGAGGAACTAAATAAATGAATAAACAAGAAATCTAAGGTTGTAACAGTGCTGCGGCTGCTCTGCAGCACACTGCAGGCTCCCTGCCACACTGCAGCCTTCAGAGTTGAAACTGAAAAGATGTTTTGAACCAGCCCCCTATAACCTCTCCACTGGTCCCAGCAGCACCATGATGGACACAAAGAGGAGACGAAAGTCACTGCCACTCCTTGCCAAGCCTTCACTTTGTTCCTTCGCACTACGAATGTAATGAATGGCTCTTTATTTTATAGCTGTACTAATGCCAGTGCAAAAAAAAAAAAAATGACCGTGGGCAAACACATCACCAGTCATTGACAAAAGCTCAGACCAATCTTGGGGAGCAAAGGTGTTGGGATCCCACAGCTGCTGGACTCACACAGGACACAGTTAGAAAATCAGAGCCCAGCTCTGAAGCAAGCTGCCTCCAGTGCAATAGCAGAACTGTGGTCTCAGCAGCATCAGGAGAGATTCTATTGATTTAGCAAGCAAGAAAAAATCAACACATTCTCATCCTAAGAAATAAAAGAAATTAAACTAAACTGCCTTCAGTCTCCAACTGAACAGAAGCTCCCATCACCCTTCTCCTGGCTCTGCCACTCAGAACTGAGGCTTCTGAACTGCAGGGCCCTCAGGCCAGCTCTTCTCAAGCTTGTCCTCCTTTGTTTTGAAAAGGCCATTAAGTTCTCTACAGCTTGTTGGAAGGCCACTCATCTGATCAGCAGTGGATTGGTAAAGTTCATTTGAACTACCTTCTTCTCTGCAAATAAAGTTTCAGTAACAAAATCAGAGATTGAAACAGAAGTAAAAGCAGGGGCAAAGCTGATCTTTAAGTAGTCTTAGAGGAACACACACCCTAAAGGAGCTAAAGGCATGTGGGACTATCATCTTCTCTCCCAAGCTGCTTAGCAGCTACATTAAACCCTTTGAACTCTGATACACTCACCACACTCAGAGTGCATCACACTCGGGTGTATTACCCAGAGGTTCCTCCCTGAAATGAGCAGGTACCAACGGCCCCTGCCTAAGCCCTCTCCTGCCCCTGCTCAGAGCCTGCCATGACTGAGGGTCCACAGCAGTACCTCTAACAAAGAACACCGTCTCTCACTTGGCTTGCTAAAAGTCCACCACTAAGACTTCAAAGCCTGGGCCACCATCTGCTCTTTGCAGAACCTCACCTTGCCTTGTGAGCGCTTCTCTCAGAGCTGGGGTTATCATCTCTCACTTCCCACCCTCCTCCTTCCTCCCAGCGTTCTCTTGAGTCAAGCTCATTCCAACACCTCCTTCCTCGACCTCACATTCTCTCTCTTTCAAGACAAGGAATTACAACCATTTAGATCCAAGCATCACAGTTTAAACGCTGTGGCACAGTTCAGCCACAGACCTGCTGAGCTTAAAACTGACACAAGCGTCCACACGTTAATTCTTGCATTCCTGTAATTCTGCTTTTTACCCCTCTTCCCATCGGACTCTGACCTTTCAGTTTTAAATTTAAGACAGAAAATATACTTAAATAAATAAATAAAACACCACACCAGGAACCAGGTGGACTTGTTCTACTAACACAGCAACCAGCTTCAAGCAGCCTGGGCTAGTGGAAGGTAGGTGGGGTGGAACTAGGTGAGCTTTAAAGTCCCTTCTAACCCAAAGCACTGCGTGATTCTGTGATTTAGTAACATTCTCCAGGGCATGTTAAGAAACAAGCTGTTTGAATCTCATGTGAGGTTGAGTGGGACCCCAAAGGTTGAAGCCCAAGAGTTTCAGGGCTGCACAATAACCTCATCTCTCCACAGAGCACAAACCAGAGGGAACAATACATTGCCTGGAGTGACAAGCATCTATAGTTCCAGTTATCTGGGACAGGTCAGGGGAGAAAACCACATCGCTACCACGACTCAGCCCAGGATAAGTGTCACTTCTGAGACTTTATGGGTATTTATTCTTTCACATCTGCACAAAGAAGCATGAAAGTCTAAATAATTACTTTGATATTTCATAAAGCTTGTAATCTGTCAGCCCCTTATGGCTGGTTTTGAAATATTAAAGGAGATATGAATAAACAACCACCCAAAATCAACTGAGCACCTTTTCTTTTCACAAATGGGCTATCGCCCATCCAAGCCTCCTTCATGCCAAAGACATCAAGAAGTTCATACAAACACTTCCAGTTTGAGTCCACCCACCAACTGTGGCCGTGACGAAGGAAACCACAGATTTCTTGTGGATCTGAGCAAAATTTCAGAAATAAAGGAGCCCCAGAAGAAAAAAGAAAGAGAAAAACCATCCAACCAACCAAAAAACCAAAACAACACAAACCAAGAGACTCAGAGGTTCAAGGGCAAAACAGTTCCTCGTAAGCACTTGAAAAGGAAGTAGGAGAGTAGACCATTTAGGGACAGAGGTTATTACCTTCCCCACTCATCTTGAATAAAACTCTGGCTCACACTTTCAGGGAGGCTGTTCAGGAAGGTGTTTTCTAATGACCAGTAACACAACATGGTCCAAGCTGTTTCCATCTTCTACTTCCTTTCACTCTGCTGAATTTTTAGGCAGGATTTCATTGCTTTCTATAACACGGCAGAACTTCCCTCAAAGGCAGCGCTATAAAGTACCTGTCATTTGTTGGGTTTAAAAGCTCGTTTCTTGAGACGTGATTTATCAGCAAGATGCTTCAGCAGTAAAATATTAACCATGGAATCACAGAGTGGTTTGGGTTGAAGGGACCTCAAAACCCATCCAGCTCCAAGCCCCTCCCACAGGCAGAGGCAGCTCCCACCAGGTGCTCCAGCCCCCAGAACATCTCCATGGACTCCTCTGGACTGGGGTTGAACGGATTGAAAGTAGCCCTGAGAAGAAGCACTTGGGGGTGTTGGTCTATGAGAAGCTCCCCATGCCCTGGCTTCAGTGGGCGCTTGAGCCCAGATCCCCTCCCTGTGCTGGGCTGCAACCTCAGAGCATGAGCAGCAGCTCAGGGAGGGGATTCTCCCTCTGCTGTGTTCTGGGGAGACCCCCCTGCAGGCCTGATCCAGCTCTGGGGCAACAGCACAAGAGGGACGTGGAGCTGCTGGAGCGAGTCCAGAGGAGGAAATGGAGATGATGCGAGGGCTGGAGCAGCTCTGCTCTGGAGCCAGGCTGAGAGAGCTGGGCTGGTTCCACCTGCACAAGAGAAGGCTCCTCAAAGGGAGACCTTAGAGCAGCTCCAGTGCCTAAAGGGGCTACAGGAAACCTGGAGAGGGGCTTTGGGTAACGGCCTGCAGGAACAGGACAGGGAATGGCTTTAACCTGCCAGGGGGGAGACTGAGATGAGCTCTTAGGCACAAGTTCTTCCCTGCGAGGGTGCTGAGGCGCTGGCACAGGGTGCCCAGACAAGCTGTGCCTGGGCTTTAAGGTCCCTGCCTACCCAAACCACTCTGTGATTCTATGCCAAGGCAGAGCTGTTGCTGCCCCTCTGACAAATCACACTTCAGGCATTTCAAAGTATTTCCCACAAATATACCTGCCATCAGATAATTAATTAATTGCAATGCTTTAACTGCACAGTAGCGTAAGACAGGAAACAGGTACCTGGCTGAAGGCAGAACCTCAGCATTTCCCAATCCCATTACAAAAATCCTAAACCCTGACTCCTGAGAACCATAACATCAACAGAGAGGGCAGAAAACTACAAGCAAGTGCACACAGAGAAACTCAGAACTAACTCCATGTGCTCTAACAGAGCTCTACTTCCGAGGCCCTCAAGGCCTTAGCTTATTTGCAGTTAAATCCACCAAGGGCATGTTAAGTCCATTTCTCCTTTCTTGTATTCCCATGATAGCAAACCCAAACCAAACTCAAACCACAACTAAGAGTTGGCACTGGATAAACCAGGAACCACTGTGAATAAAGCCTATCCGGATTTCAGAAAACACAAAATGAAGAGGCCTCCCAACTCTCACATCCTGCTCTGCTTTCCTTTGTAAGCAGAGCTGAAAAGAAGAGCCTTGGACCACACCACATCAC
>NW_026914316.1:0-11575 GCF_034315485.1 Pezoporus occidentalis | reverse complement strand
GGTGGGGCACCGGGTGAACCTGCAGATGGTCTACGACGGGCCCCTGTGCCGCATGGCCGCCTGAGCGCCGGCCCCACAATAAAAGCTCCTTCACCCGCCGGGGACCCGTGTCTGTGCTGGGGGGGGGTGGGAGGGAGCTGGTATGGAAGGTTGGGGGGGTCCTACACAGCCTGCACCCCCACAAACAACCGCGGAGCCTACCGGTCCCGGCGGCCGCCATGTTGGCTCCTTCCTCAGCGCCCGCCATGGCGGCTCCTTCTTCACGGCCACCTTCCCGCCTTTTTGCTTCCGGCCTTCTGATTGGTCCCCCGTCAGCCCAGCCGGGCGCTGATTGGTGGCTATCGCCGCGGACGCCCCGCCCACTTTACCTCAGCGCTGCGGAGGCCCCGCCCACTTTACCTCAGCGCTCCGGGGCCCCTTCACCGAGCTCCGGTCGCTTCCCGGTGGCTCCGTTCCGGTCTCGTCCCCGTCCCCCCCCCCATTCCCGACCCCCAGGTCCGGGAATGTCACGGAAGGAACGGGAAAGCTCCGAGCTGGAGGCCGGCGCCAGCCCCGCCGTGGCAGGGGTGGGCAGGGATGAGCCCCCCGGTGAGGACGCTGACAGGTAACGGCGTTAACACCGCCGGGGCCTCATGGGTTCGGCTTCAGTTGCGTTCCTGATTAACGAGAGCACCAATTCGGGGCTCTTTGAGCACCACTTCCACCATAGGCACCATCTGGGGACCCACTGACACCCAGTTCCCCCATAGGCACCAGTTTGGGGCCCATTGACCCCCACTTCCACCATAGGCACCATCTGGGGACCCACTGACACCCAATTCCCCCATAGGCACCAGTTTGGGGCCCATTGACCCCTACTTCCACCACAGGCACCAGTCTGGGGACCATTGACCCCCACTTCCACCATAGGCACTGGTTTGGGGCGCACTGACCCTCACTTCCTCCATAGGCACCACTTTGGGGTCCATTGACCCGCTTTCCCCCATAGGCACTGTTTTGGGGGCCCATTCACTCCCAGTTCCCCCATAGGCACTATTTTGGGGGCCCATTGACCCCCACTTCCCCCATAGGCACCAGTTTGGAGGCCCATTCACTCCCAGTTCCCCCATAGGCACTATTTTGGGGGCCCATTGACCCCCACTTCCTCCATAGGCACCAGTCTGGGGCCCATTGACCCCCACTTCCCCCATAGAAACCAGTGCTGCCCCTCACATGTGGGTCTGTGTTTGGGCTGAGGGTGGAGCCGGTGCCCGGGGCAGAGGCAGCGCTGGATGCTCCGTCCTCCCGGTACTTTGCCGCCCTGGATGCCAGCGTTGGGGACCTGCAGCACCGCGCTCAGCACCTCATTGACAGCGTGAACAGCAGCAGGAAGGAGGATCACAACGTGATGAGCACCTTCCGAGAGAGCCTCCTGCTCAAGGTGGGGGGGCTGATGGGAGGGGGGAGACCCCTGACCCACACAGCGGCTGCTCCATGTGCTTAATCCCATTATTCCACACGGATTGGCAGCAGGACGAAGTCCCAGCTGCAGAGCCTGGTGTGCCATGTGTTGTATGTGGTGGGGAGGTGGGAGGGGGGAGCACCCCCAAACCCTCCGGGTACGGCCCCAGCTGCCTCCAGCCCCGCTTTGGGGCACGCAGAGGAGGCCGATGGCCAACGAACCCCCCCCAAGGGATGGAGCATTTCCCATCCTTGGAGCAACGTCCTCGCTCAGCTGCCTCCCACATTGGCCTTTGCAGCCCCACAGCCGCGGGCAGGGGTTGCACAGGGGCTCCCCCAGGCCCATGGGCAGATGGGGGCTCAGCTGCAGCCCATGGTGACCCGGTGGCAATGGCTTTGGCTCCGGTGCGCAGCCACAGCTGCCACCTCCTCCTGAGAGGCAGAAGCCCCTCCTGAGCCCTTGGAAGAGCCGGTTTCCCCCCCCTCTTTTTGCCCCAGGTTTCAGGCCTGGCGGAGCAGCTGGAGGAGCGGCTCTTCCACCTCTATGGCATCCACAACGAGCTCATCCAGGAGCGCCTGCAGGAGCTGGCCGAGGTGATGGAGAGGGTGGGGGAGGCCGCGGCCGAGCTCCGTCAGGTCTGCCGCACCGTGGAGGCTGCTTACCGGGACCTCTGCCTGCAGCCCGAGACCTGAGCAGGGTCCCCACAAGTAGGGGCCGAGCTGCTCCCCTTGGAGCTGCCCCAAAGTGGGATACAGGGGGGTTTTGCCCCCTACCACCACCCCAAAAAAAAAGGGCTTTGCTGTTGCTGTTTGGGTTTAGCACCAATAAAAGGAGCCAAACCCATGTGGTTGGGGTGACGCTGGGGAGAAAGGATGGGATCCAGAGGGACCTGGAGATGTGGGACCATGAGGACCTCATGGAGATCACCAAGGCTGGGGCAATCCCTGGCTCCGGGGTGGGTGAAGTGATGCTGAGCACCCCAAAGGGGTGAGGAGGAGCTCAACGTGAGCCATGGCCAAGGAGGGGATCCTGCCCCTTTCCACTGGTCCCATTTGGCTACCATGTCCAGCTCCGGTGTCCTCAACGTTCAGGAGGCCACAGAGCTTCATTAGTGCTGATGAGGCTGCTGCTAATGAGCAGAGGGGGCATTTATTGGCCAGGAGGAGCCATGAGGGTGGCCACAGCACCCATTGCTGACAGTGGTTTCTGTCTATGATGTGACAGCTTGTCCTGTGGGTGACACTGGGTCCGGTCACCGCTTGTGCCGGTGATACCGGGGCTGGTTGGTGCCACCAGGTCCGGTTGGTGACACTGGGTCCGGTTGCTGTCAGGTTGTGCCAGTGCCACCAGGGTTGGTAACAGTAGGTCCGGTTGGTGACACCATGTCTGGTTGGTGACACCAGGTCCAATTGGTGACACTGGGTCCGGTTGCTGTCAGGTTGTGCCAGTGCCACCAGGTCCGGTTGGTGACACCAATTCCAGTTGGTGACACCAGGTCCAGTTGGTGGCACTGGGTTCAGTTGCTGTCAGGTTGTGCCAGTGCCACCAGGGTTGGTAACAGCAGGTCCGGTTGGTGACACCGTGTCTTGTTGGTGACACCAGGTCCAATTGGTGACACTGGGTCCGGTTGCTGTCAGGTTGTGCTGGTGACACCAGGTCCGGTTGGTGACACCAGGTCCGGTTGCTGTCAGGTTGTGCCAGTGCCACCAGGGTTGGTTGGTAACACCAATTCCAGTTGGTGACACCAGGTCCAGTTGGGGGCACTGGGTTCAGTTGCTGTCAGGTTGTGCCAGTGCCACCAGGTCCGGTTGGTGACACCAATTCCAGTTGGTGACACCAGGTCCAGTTGGTGGCACTGGGTTCAGTTGCTGTCAGGTTGTGCTGGTGACACCAGGGTTGGTTGGTAACACCAGGTCCAGTTGGTGACACCAGGTCCAGTTGGTGGCACTGGGTTCAGTTGCTGTCAGGTTGTGCTGGTGACACCAGGGTTGGTTGGTAACACCAATTCCAGTTGGTGACACCAGGTTCAGTTGGTGACACTGGGTTCAGTTGCTGTCAGGTTGTGCTGGTGACACCAGGGTTGGTTGGTGACAGCAGGTCCAGTTGGTGACACCAGGTCCAGTTGGTGACACTGGGTTCAGTTGCTGTCAGGTTGTGCTGGTGACACCAGGGTTGGTTGGTGACACCAGGTCCAGTTGGTGACACCAGGTCCAGTTGGTGGCACTGGGTTCAGTTGCTGTCAGGTTGTGCTGGTGACACCAGGGTTGGTTGGTGACACCAGGTCCAGTTGGTGACACCAGGTCCAGTTGGTGGCACTGGGTTCAGTTGCTGCCAGGTTGTGCTGGTGACACCAGGGTTGGTTGGTGACATCAGGGTTGGTTGGTAACACCAGGTCCAGTTGGTGGCACTGGGTTCAGTTGCTGTCAGGTTGTGCTGGTGACACCAGTGTTGGTTGGTGACACCAGGTCCAGTTGGTGACACCAGGTCCAGTTGGTGGCACTGGGTTCAGTTGCTGTCAGGTTGTGCTGGTGACACCAGGGTTGGTTGGTAACACCAGGTCCAGTTGGTGGCACTGGGTTCAGTTGCTGTCACGTTGTGCCGATGCCACCAGGTCCGGTTGGTGCCACCGGATCCGGTTGCAGTCAGGTTGTGCCGGTGCCACCAGGTCCAGTTCCCAGCACCATCCCCTCCTGTCCTCCACCGCCGGTGACACCGTGGTCCCGCTGGTGACACCGTGACCCCCTCCCGGTGCCATCCTGGCCCCGCTGTGGCCCCATCAGCTCCGCGGTGCCGGGGGGGCGAATGCCTGGATGCCGGTGATGGCCCGGCCCAGGATGAGCGCGTGGATGTCGTGGGTGCCTGTGGGGGGGGGGGGAAGTGTCACAGTGCGTCCTGTCCCCCGCCATCCCATAATATCCCCCCCCCGGTCCCTTTGGCACCTTCATAGGTGTTGACAGCCTCCAGGTTGAGGAGGTGACGGATGACGTGGAACTCGTCGCAGACCCCGTTGCCCCCCAGCATGTCCCGTGCCTCCCGCGCGATGCTCAGCGCCTTCCCGCACGAGTTCCGCTTCAGCATCGACACCATCTCGGGGGCTGCCCTATGGGGACAAAGACATCGATGGCCCCTCCTTGGGCCACCCCCTTTTGGGGTTTGTGTCATTGTCCCCGGCCCCCTCTGCCCCATAGCACCCACCGGCCCTCGTCCTTGAGGCGCCCGAGGCGAAGGCAGGCTTGGAGCCCCAATGCGATCTCGGTCACCATGTCTGCCAGCTTCTTCTGCACCAACTGGTTCCGTGCCAGCGGGCCCCCAAACTGGTGCCTATGGGGAAAGTGGGGGTCAGTGGGCCCCTAAACTGGTGCCTATGGGGGAAGTGGGGGTCAATGGACCCCCAAAATGGTGCCTATGGGGGAAGTGGGGGTCAATGGGCCCCCAAACTGGTGCCTATCAGGGACGTAGGGGTCAATGGGCCCCCAAACTGGTGCCTATGGGGGAAGTGGGGATCCATAGGCCCCCAAACTGGTGCCTGTGGGGGAAGTGGGGGTCAATGGGCCCCCAAACTGCTGCCTATGGAGGAAGTGGGGGTCAATGGGCCCCCAAACTGGTGCCTATGGTGGAAGTGGGGGTCAATGGACCCCCAAAATGGTGCCTATGGGGGAAGTGGGGGTCAATGGGCCCCCAAACTGGTGCCTGTGGTGGAAGTGGGGGTCAATGGACCCCCAAACTGGTGCCTATGGGGGAAGTGGGGGTCAATGGGCCCCCAAACTGGTGCCTGTGGTGGAAGTGGGGGTCAATGGACCCCCAAACTGGTGCCTGTGGTGGAAGTGGGGGTCAATGGGTCCCTAAACTGGTGCCTATGGTGGAAAGGGGGTCTTTGGGGGGCAGGACCCCCCCTTTTGGGGTGCGGATGGGGGTACCTGTCCAGGACGTATTGACGTGCCGTCTCCAAACAGGCCTCAGCAGCACCCAGAGCCCCCCAGGCGATGCCGTAGCGCGCATGGGTGAGGCAGCCAAAGGGACCCTATAGGGTAATGTAGGAGCACCCCAAAGTTCTATAGGGTGCCATAAGGCCCCTCCATAACCATATAGACTGACCCCCCCCCAACCCCTATAGGTCCATATAGAACCTCCCCCAAACGCTATAGACTGATGTAGGTCCAATATAGACTGACAATATAAGCCCTATAGAATGACATAAGACCCCTCCAAAACCCTATAGGTGGTGTCTTATGTCTGTTACTGGGTTTTGTGGGGTCCTATGTTGGTTCATAGGGTTTTGAGGGGGTCACCTATCGGTCTATAGGGTTTTGAGGGGGTGCTATGTCAGTCGATAGGTACTTAAGGGGGTCCTGTATCGGTCTATAGGGTTTTGGAGGGGTCCTATAGGGGTCTATCGGGGTTTGAGGGGTCTTATGTTGGCCTATAGGCTTTTGGGGAATTCCTGTATCAGTCTGTATAGGACCTATATCGGCCTATAGGGCTTTGGGTGGGTCCTATATGGGTCTAAAGGATTGAGGGGGGGGTCATATAGACCCTAGAGATCGACATAAGACCCCCCCAAACCCCTGTATACTGATATAGGCCCCCCCAAAACCCCTACAGACCAATATAGGTCCTATAGAGCCCCGTAGAGTACACCCCCCACCCCCTATAGACTGATATAGGACCCCCAAACCCCTATAGACCAATATAGGCCCCATAGAGCCCCATAGAGGACATCCCCCCCAAATCCCTATAGACCAATATAGGCCCCATAGAGCCCCATAGACGACATCCCCCCAAAACCCTACAAACCAATACAGGACCTCCAACCCCCTATAGACCACAATAGGACCCCCAACCCCCTAAAGACAACAATAGGAGCCCCAAACCCCTACAGACCGTTATAGGCCCCATAGAGCCCCATAGAGGACATCCCCCCAACCCCCTGTAGACCACAGTAGGACCCACAAACCCCTACAGACCGCTATAGGCCCCATAGAGGACATCCCCCCCAACCCCCTATAGACCATAATAGGACCCCCAACCCCCTACAGACCGCTATAGGCCCCATAGAGGACATCCCCCCAAACCCCTACAGACCAATATAGGACCCCCAACCCCCTATAGACCAATATAGGTCCCATAGAGCCCCATAGAGGACATCCCCCCAACCCCCTATAGACCAATATAGGTCCCATAGAGCCCCATAGAGGACATCCCCCCAAACCCCTATAGACCAATATAGGCCCCATAGAGCCCCATAGAGGACATCCCCCCAAACCCCTATAGACTGCTATAGGCCCCATAGAGCCCCATAGAGGACATCCCCCCAAACCCCTATAGACTGCTATAGGCCCCATAGAGCTCCATAGACAACATCCCCCCAACCCCCTATAGACCACAATAGGACCCCCAAACCCCTATAGACCACAATAGGACCCCCAACCCCCTGAAGACAACAATAGGACCCCCAAACCCCTACAGACCGCTATAGGCCCCATAGAGCTCCATAGACGACATCCCCCCAACCCCCTATAGACCACAATAGGACCCCCAAACCCCTATAGACCACAATAGGACCCCCAAACCCCTATAGACCACAATAGGACCCCCAACCCCCTGAAGACAACAATAGGACCCCCAAACCCCTACAGACCGCTATAGGCCCCATAGAGCCCCATAGATGACATCCCCCCAAACCCCTATAGATTGCTATAGGCCCCATAGAGGACATCCCCCCAAACCCCTATAGACCACAATAGGACCCCCAACCCCCTATAGACAACAATAGGACCCCCAAACCCCTACAGACCGCTATAGGCCCCATAGAGGACATCCCCCCAACCCCCTACAGACCAATACAGGACCCCCAAACCCCCATAGACCGCTATAGGCCCCATAGAGCCCCCAAGACCCCCCCCTCTCACCGCCAGCCCCACGGCGCCGGGCAGCACGTTCTCCTCGGGCACCTCCACGTCGTCCATGAGGATCATGCCCGTGGCCGAGGCCCGCAGCGAGAACTTGCCCTGGATGCCGGGGGTGCTGAGCCCCCCGCGGCCCCGCTCCACCAGGAAGCCCCGCACGCGCCCGTCCTGCTCGCACACGGCCCACACCAGGCACAGGTCAGCCACCGGAGCGTTCGTGATCCTGGGGGGGGGGGAAATGGGGGGGTTGGGGTCGTTTGAGGGGGGTTTGGGGTGGATTTGGGGGGGTTAGGGGTCATTTGGGGTGGATTTGCGGGGGTTTGGGGGGGTTGGGGTGGATTTGGGGGGGGTTTTGGGGTGGATTTGGGGGGGTTTGGGGTTTTGGGGTGGATTTGCGGGGCTTTGGGGTGGATTTGGGGGGTTAGGGGTCATTTGGGGTGGATTTGCGGGGGGTTTGGGGTCATTTGGGGTGGATTTGGGGGGGTTTGGGGTGGATTTGCGGGGGTTTGGGGGGGGTTGGGGTGGATTTGGGGGGGTTAGGGGTCATTTGGGGGGGGTTGGGGTTTGGGGTGGATTTGCGGGGGTTTGGGGGGTTTGGGGTGGATTTGGGGGGGGTTAGGGGTCATTTGGGGTGGATTTGCAGGGGGTTTGGGGTGGATTTGCGGGGGTTTGGGGTGGATTTGGGGGGGTTAGGGGTCATTTGGGGTGGATTTGCGGGGGGGGGGGTTAGGGGTCATTTGGGGTGGATTTGTGGGGGTTTGGGGTGGATTTGCGGGGGTTTGGGGTGGATTTGGAGGGGTTAGGGGTCATTTGGGGTGGATTTGGGGGTGTTAGGGGTCATTTGGGGTGGATTTGCGGGGGTTTGGGGGGGGTTGGGGTGGATTTGGGGGGGGTTGGGGGGGTTGGGGTGGATTTGGGGGGGTTTGGGGTCATTTGGGGTGGATTTGCGGGGGTTTGGGGGGGGTTTGGGTGGATTTGGGGGGGTTTGGGGTCATTTGGGGGGGATTTGCGGGGGTTTGGGGTGGATTTGGAGGGGTTAGGGGTCATTTGGGGTGGATTTGCGGGGCTTTGGGTGGGTTGGGGGGGGTTGGGGTCATTTGGGGTGGATTTGAGGGGGTTTGGGGTGGATTTGCCGGGGGTGAGCGGTCATTTGGGGTGGATTTGCGGGGCTTTGGGGGGGGTTGGGGTGGATTTGGAGGGGTTTAGGGGTCATTTGGGGTGGATTTGCGGGGGTTTGGGGTGGATTTGCAGGGCTTTGTGTGGGTTTGGGGGGGTTAGGGGGGGTGGGGGGGTTTGGGGTCATTTGGGGTGGATTTGTGGGGGTTTGGGGTGGATTTGCCGGGGTTTGGTGTGGATTTGGGGGGGGTTAGGGGTCATTTGGGGGGGTTTGGGGTGGATTTACGGGGGTTTGGGGTGGATTTGGAGGGGTTTAGGGGTCATTTGGGGGGGTTTGGGGTGGATTTCCGGGGGTTGGGGGAGGGTTGGGGTGGATTTGGGGGGGGTTGGGGGATTTGGGGGGTTGTGGTCGTTTGGGGTGGATTTGCAGGGGTTAGGGGGGTAGGGGGGTGGAGAGGGTTTAGATTGGTTTGGGGGGGTTTGGAGTGGATTGGGGGGGTTGGGGGGTGGGGGAGTGGAGAGGGTTTGATTGGTTTGGGGGGTTTGGAGTGGGTTGGGGGGGTTTAGCGGGGGTTGGGGGGATTTAGGGGGGTTCAGGGGGTTTAGGGGGGTGGAGGGGGTTTGGAGTGGTTTGGGGGGGGCTTGGAGTGGGTTTGGGGGGGGTTGGGGGGGTTCGGGAAGGGTTGCAGGGGTTTGGGGTCGTTGGGGGGGTTTGGGGTAGTTTTGGGTGTATTTGGGGTGGGCTTGGGGGGCTTTGGGGGGGTTCGGTTGGGATTGGAGGGGGTTTGGGGTGGGTTGGGGTGGTTGGGGTGGGCTTGGCGTGATTTTGGTGTGATTTTGGGTGTTTTGGGGTGGTTTTGAGGTGGTTTTCGGGCGATTTGGTGTGTTTGGGGGTGATTTTGGGGTGTGTTTGGGGTGTTTTGGTGTGATTTCGGGGTGGTTTTGTGCGTTTTGGTGTGTTTTGGTGGTGTTTTTGTGTGTTTTGGTGTGATTTCGGGGTGTTTTGGTCTGTTTTCGGCGTGTTTTGGTGTGTTTTGGGGGGGTTTTGGTGTGGTTTTGTGTGTTTTGGTGTGATTTCGGGGTGTTTTTGTGTGTTTTATGGGTGTTTTGGTGTGTTTGGGGGTGTTTTTGTGTGTTTTGGTGTGATTTCGGGGTGTTTTGGTGTGTTTTGGTGTGATTTGGGGGTGTTTTGGCGTGATTTCGGCGTGTTTTGGTGTGTTTTGGGGCTGTTTTTGTGTGTTGTGGTGTGATTTCGGCGTGTTTTGGGGCTGTTTTTGTGTGTTGTGGTGTGTTTTGGGGGTGTTTTTGTGTGTTGTGGTGTGATTTCGGGGTGTTTTGGGGGTGTTTTTGTGTATTTTGGGGCTGTTTTTGTGCGTTGTGGGGTGTTTTGGGGGTGTTTTGGTGTGTTTTGTGATTTTGGCGTGTTTTGGCGTGTTTTGGTGTGTTTTGGGGCTGTTTTTGTGTGTTTTGGGGCTGTTTTGGTGTGTTTTGGTGTGTTTTATGGGTGTTTTGGTGTGCTTGGGGGTGTTTTGGTGTGTTTTTGTGTGTTTTGGTGTGATTTCGGGGTGTTTTGGGGCTGTTTTGGTGTGATTTTGATGTGTTTTGGGGCTGTTTTTGTGTGTTGTGGGGTGTTTGGGGCCCATGCTCACCAGGTCTTGGCCCCGCGCAGGGTGTAGCTGCGGGAGCCGGGGTTGTAGCGCGCCCGCGTCTCCATGCGCGCGGGGTCGCTGCCGTGGTTGGGCTCCGTCAGCCCGAAGCAGCCCAGGAGCTCCCCCCGCGCTGGGGACAGGGACACAGGGACCCCCCTCAGCCCCACTGACCCCCTTCCTGACCCATAGCCCTCCATATCCCAACCCATTGACCCCCATATCCCACCCATTCCTGCCCCACATCCCATTCCCACCCCATATCCCACCCCACACACCCCCATATCCCACCCCATTCCCGCCCCATATCCCACCCCACACCTGCCCCCTATTTCCACCCCGTTCCCTCCCCATATCCCACCCCATACCCCCCATATCTCACCCCACATCCCCCAATGTCCCCCTCCATATCCCCCCCATCTCCCACCCCATCTCCCCCCCTTCTCCCCCCCATATCCCACCCCATATCTCCCCATATCCCACCCCACATCCCCCATATCCCACTCCATATCCCACCCCATATTCACCCCATATCCCCCCCATTATCCCACCCCATATCCCCACCCGTATCCCCCATATCCCCCCCTATATCCCCCCCATCCCTCCATCTCCCCCCCCATATCTCCCATATCCCCCCCATATCCCCCCATCTCCCCCCCCATATCCCCCATCATCTCCCCCCATATCCCCCATCTCCCCTCATCTCCCCCCCATCTCCCCCATCTCCCCCCCATCTCCCCCCCATATCCCCCCCTATCCCCCCCATCTCCCCCCCATATCCCCCCATATCCGCCCCCCATATCCCCCCACACCCCCCCATCTCCCCCCATATCCGCCCCCGATCTCCCCCCCATATCCCCCCCATCTCCCCCCCCATATCCCACCCCATATCCCCCACATCCCACCCCCCATATCCCCCCCCACATCCCCCATATCCCACCCCATATCCCCTCCCATCTCCCCCCATCTCCTCCCCATCTCCCCCCCCATCCCCCATATCCCCCCCATATCCCACCCCATATCCCACCCCATCTCTCCCATCTCCCACCCCATCTCCCACCCCATATCCCCCCCCATCCGTCCATCTCCCCTCATCTCCCCCCCATATCCCCCCCCATCTCCCCCCATCTCCCCCCCCATATCCCCCACATCCCACCCCATCTCCCCCCCCATATCCCCCATCTCCCCCCATATCCCCCCCCATATCCCCCCCCATCATCTCCCCCCATCTCCCCCCCCAGCACACACACCGAGGCGCGGCAGGAGGCTGTCCCGCTGCTCGGCGCTGCCGTAGGCGCGGATGGGGAACATGACGAGGGAGCTCTGGACGCTGAACACGGAGCGGTAACTGCTGTCCACCCGCTCCAGCTCCCGCGCCGCCAGCCCATAGCCCACCGAGGAGGTCCCCGCGCAGCCGAACCCTGAGCACCCGCACCGGCACCCACCGCGGTCAGCACCGGCGGCGG
>NW_026914315.1:5000-6492 GCF_034315485.1 Pezoporus occidentalis | reverse complement strand
GTTTAGGGTTAGGGTTAGGGTTAGGGTTAGGGTTGGGGTTGAGAACCTCTGTGGGTCATTAGAATGCTCTTGAACATGTTTTATTTTGCTCACTTTGTTACGTTTCCTCTGTTTTCCTGTATATATATATACATATAGTATTACACTCACTTTGTTACAGTTACAGGGGAGAAATGGGTTAGGGTTAGTGTTAGTTTTAGGGTTAGGGTTAGGGTTAGGGTTGAGAACCTCTGTGGGTCATTAGAATGCTCTTGAACATGCTTTATTTTGCTCACTTTGTTACATTTACTGTGTTTTCCTATATATCTATATATATAGTATTACACTCACTTTGTTACAGTTACAGGGGAGAAATGGGTTAGGGTTAGTGTTAGGGTTAGGGTTAGGGTTAGGGTTAGGGTTGAGTACCTCTGTGGGTCATTAGAATGCTCTTGAACATGCTTTATTTTGCTCACTTTGTTACATTTACTGTGTTTTCCTGTATATCTATATATATAGTATTGCACTCACTTTGTTACAGTTACAGGGGAGAAATGGGTTAGGGTTAGGGTTAAAGTTAGGGTTAGGGTTAGGGTTAGGGTTAGGGTTAGGGTTAGGGTTAGGGTTAGGGTTGAGAACCTCTGTGGGTCATTAGAATGCTCTTGAACATACTTTATTTTGCTCACTTTGTTACGTTTACTGTGTTTTCCTGTATATCTAGATATATAGTATTACACTCGCTTTGTTACAGTTAGAGGGGAGAAATGGGGTAGGGTTAGGGTTAGGGTTAGGGTTAGGGTTAGGGTTGAGTACCTCTGTGGGTCATTAGAATGCTCTTGAACATGCTTTATTTTGCTCACTTTGTTACATTTACTGTGTTTTCCTATATATCTATATATATATATTTGCACTCACTTTGTTACAGTTACAGGGGAGAAATGGGTTAGGGTTAGGGTTAGGGTTAGGGTTAGGGTTAGGGGGGTTGAGAACCTCTGTGGGTCATTAGAATGCTCTTGAACATGTTTTATTTTGCTCACTTTGTTACGTTTCCTGTGTTTTCCTGTATATTACACTCACTTTGTTACAGTTACAGGGGAGAAATGGGTTAGGGTCTAGATATTAGGGTTAGTAGGGTTAGGGTTGAGAACTCGCTTTGCTCTACAGTTTTATTTTGCTCAGGGGAGTATATATATATACATATAGTATAGGTTTTGTTACAGTTACAGGGGAGAAATGGGTTAGTGTTAGGGTTAGGGTTAGGGTTAGGGTTAGGGTTGAGAACCTCTGTGGGTCATTAGAATCCTCTTGAACATGCTTTATTTTGATCACTTTGTTACGTTTCCTCTGTTTTCCTATATATATATATATATATAGTTGCACAAAAGTTCTTACATAAACACAGGAGAAATGGTATAGGGTTAGGTTTAGGGTTAGGGTTAGGGTTAGGGTTAGGGTTAGGGTTAGGGTTAGGGTTAAGAGTCAACCTCTGTGGGTCATTGAATGTTGTTGAACA
>NW_026914314.1:0-8127 GCF_034315485.1 Pezoporus occidentalis | reverse complement strand
ACAACTTTAAAAGTTTTGTTTCAGTTGGTGTTACAATACTCCTAGCAGATATCCCCAAGAGCAAAGTTGGTCTGCATTATCTGTTTTTTCTTCCTATTAGTAAGAGCAGTTTAAGGAATGTTTTGTTTGTAGAGATGAAGTGGTCTGTAATACCTGCACACCAGTAGCTCCACCAGGACCTGAATCTTCTCTTGTGAACATTGTCCTTGCAGTAAAGAATCATCTTCCTGTTCTTTTTTCCCAGACAGGGGTATAAAAAAAAAGGGATAGCTTTGTTTTGGGTACCATTGCATACTGTGTGTCAGATCCCACCAGGGAGCTTCTCTTTAGAAGCTGTTGTTTGTCAGATCTCTCCCATCTGGAGATGGGACCACGATAAGGCGTAGAAGAACAGTGAAAATAAAAATAACAGCATGGGAAAGCAAAAGGAAAAACAAAGGGGACTAAAGAAAATTAATTGATTAAAAATCAAAATTTTAAAAAATTGATGAAGAGCAATAGGATATGTCTGTTCGCAGCATCTATGAAAAAATCAGGTGTCTTTTATTTCAATTTTCAGGAAAGTAATTTTATAGTGTAAATCTTTGTAATTATTTTAGTTATGAAAAATAATTCCAAAGTCATGAGAAAACAATACTTGTTTATAGCATTCATTTTAAGATTTTCATAGGAGGACATATGCAAACTGGTAAACTCCACATAAAAATTGCACATTGCCATATCAGTTTCCATGATCTGCATTTCAAAGAGAAATTATGATAAATTATTACAGCATTTTTGATGTAATATTAATAGCTTTAATTTCATTGAGATTGACAGACTAAGAGGGTCCAATTTCCCATTTGAGTTTTTGCTCATTGCTATTAAAATGCCTATTTAAAAAAGTCGCAACACCTGCAAAGATGTTGCGAGATTGGTGTGTGACAACATCACCTTTTCACACATACTGCTTGACAAATAACTGGCCCTAACTGTAAAGGATTTCCTAGCTTAGAGTCCTTCTTCCCAGGGTTGCTTATGGATTTTCTGACAACACTTAAATACAAGATCTGTATGCAAGCTCCTCCTCATGAGAGAGAGTCTGTGGCTTTGTTCTACAGTGGATCGCGCTCTACAATCTTAGGTCTATGACTGTGATGATCCAAGTGAAAAAAACACCTTACTATGCAGCAAAGTGCAATGGGTTTATGGTACCATCTGCTTACACTGAGATTAGCAAACAAAAGAGTAGAAAAGAACTTTCAAAACTCTAATGCTAATGAACTTGTCTTGCCTCCAGGATGGCACAGCATTACACATCAGAGGCTTTGTCATTCAGGAGGATGTGAGGGGCTATATGATGTAGTCAGTTCTCCAGGGTATTTATTTGCAAATGTCGTTCAGTCTCAGCCGCGCAGCGTAGAGTATTCCCAGATTATTTGGTCTAAGTCAAACTCAAAGAACAGGAGTTTGTCATTCAGGAGGATGTGAGGGGCTATATTTATGTAGAAAGTTCTCCAGGGTATTTGATTTTGCAAAATGTCGTTCAGTTCTAGCGCAGCGTAGAGCATTCCCAGATCATTGTCCTCTAAGTCAAACTCAAGGAACAGGAACTTTTGAGAAAGGTTAATAGAAATGAAATATTTGTTGACTAAGGTATGTGTTTGCAATTCTGAACATGTAAAGGCCATACAGCAGGAGAAGTAACTCAGAAGTTTTTATGTATTTCCCTTGGTTGCAAGGTAGGTTTTGGGAAGAAATGCCTGCTGGCCTTTACTGTTGTCTGTTTCAGGACATCTGCAAATAAGCAACTCTTACCATTACTCACCATTGCAGAATTGCTTGAGAGACTCTTCCACAAGCTTCAGACTGGGGAGATCATGGATATAAAAGTTTAAAAACAAAGGTTGAAAAGAAATGCTTTTGATGTCAAAGGAGAGTGTTAGAATCAGCTTCCCCTGCAATAGTTGGTTGAAAGACAAGGCAAGAAGCACTCATAATTGCTGGAGGAAAGGAAGAGAAAATAGCAGGATACAGTTGCTAGAAATTCTTGGTTCAGAATGGGTCTGCAACAATTTAGCAGCATGATTTAGGGAATGCTTAGGTAGGTAAGTTAGTGCTCTTGGCATATCCTCTGACAGTCTTTCAGGTATGCTCCAGTTGGGGACTCCTGGGGAATGACAGTTTGACTATAAGGTCTTTTCAGAGTTTATGTTACGTTTTCATATGCATTTATTTTTACCCAGGTCTTCCATAGGTGTCTATTTTTTTTTGAAGCTAAAGACAGGATTTGAAAGGGTTCTCATGCAAGGCATTGCCTATTTTGGAACAGTAATTCTTATGTCTTTTGTTTAGCCTGGGGAAGATAGTAAGAAAACTGTGCAATTCCAAGTAGCATAATGCAGCCTAAAGCTACCTGATGATACATGTAGTTTGTGGGAAATAACTGGAACTGGACAAAGGAGAATAACTAAATTATATTTTTGACCTAGGATAATATCAAATCAGTGTAGAGTTCCACTCAGTACAAATTCCTCTGGTAACAGTGTTAACAGTGTGAGATCCTGGGGTTATATCCCAGGGAAATACTTGCTTTCATTTTTGTATCTTTACCATGAGCTGTGTGTATAGCACAAAAGGTTTTCCAGGTTTATGCACATGAATAAGGGAGAAGGGTGACTACATAATATTGTGACAGATGTCATAGCAGTGATAAACAGCTCAGAAGTTGGAATCTATTACAGTAATTTCTTCATGCTCTGAACAGTATACTGTGTTTAGAGAAGCAGTCAACATTACAAAGAGCAAATCTGCAGATAGAGACAATATCTCCTGCAAGGCCTTAGATATTTCAGGATTGAGATATTTTAGTGGAGAGTTACTAATTAAATTAAAACCAGCGAACACTTTCTTTTTTTTTTTTCAAGGTTAAGTTAGAAAAGATGAGCCTGATATTGCCATCAAGTGTTGATGTTAATAAAAAGCACTTTCTTTGTCTCATTATTTTAATAGGGTTTGTTCTAGGTATATTCTACTTCTGTAAAATTGCTAGTTAAATTCATACATTATAAGGCCATAAATATAAATTACTGAACAACTGAAAGGGTCTCTCTTTCCCAGTTAAAAAGCATGATTTCGAGATTATATCCTCAGGAGATTTCTGAGAGGCTGTTAATGACATTTCATTTTCATGAAGTTAATGTGACTTGTCTTGGCAACAGGCCCATTTCCTTCCCTCCCTTCCTGAAAATGTCACTGCAAAGAAATGAGGCTACTTTTGTAGAAAAGGAAGTGTAAACCTCTCTCCACATATACATCCCCACCTTCATAAAAATAGTTTAGGGGTCCTTTCTTTAAAAGACTTAGGTCTTGAACTGTCTGAGCCAGAAAGTGGCATGCTAATGCACAGCAGGCTCAAATGTACCACTACACTTACCAAAGGAATGTAGGAATCATATTCAGATAATGCCAGTGTGCAAATTAACAAATGTGAAATAAATAAATACAAATGTCCCAAGAAATAAATATTTTAAAATTGGAACCAACATCAGGTAATTAGTGAATCATCATAAAATTGTTTTTTAACTGTTAAATACTCTTTAATTCCAGTGTTTTCTTCAGCCGTGCTAAATACACTTATTAAATTTGCTATGCCATTTTGTATCTTTTCCTAGAGCAAACAGAAAGTCAGGAAAAATAGTGAATAGCAATCACCGAAAATTATTGTGTATTTAGCACACTAAAGAAAACACTGGAATTAAAGAGTAAACGTTCAATATTTAATTCATGTTAGACTCTAGTTAAAAACAATTTTCTCTTATTTGATTCACTAATTACCTGATGTTGGTACACAATTTTAAAATATTGACAACTGTAAACATCCCTGTACATGATGGGAGATACTGTTTTTTCCATATTTATTTATTTGGGACATTTGTATAATTTGCACAGTTCTGCACTGGCCAATCATTATCTAGAATATGATTCCTACATTCCTTTGGTAAGTGTAGTGGTACAATTTGAGCCTGTGCATTAGCATGCCACTTTCTGGCTCAGACAGTTCAAGACCTAAGTCTTTTAAAGAAGGACCCATATAAACTATTATGAAGGTGGGGGATGTATATGTGGAGAGGGGTTTACACTTCCTTTTCTAAAAAGTACCTCATTTCTTTGCAGTGACATTTTCAGGAAGGGAGGAAGTAGGAAATGGGCCTGTTCCCAAGACAAGTCACATTAACTTCATGAAAATGAAATGTCATTAACAGCCTCTCAGAAATCTCCTGAGGATATAATCTCGAAATCATGCTTTTTAACTGGGAAAGAGACCCTTCAGTTGTTCAGTAATTTATATTTATGGCCTTATAATGTATGAATTTAACTAGCAATTTTACAGAAGTAGAATATACCTAAACAAACCCTATTAAAATAATGAGACAAAGAAAGTGCTTTTTATTAACATCAACACTTGATGGCAATATCAGGCTCCATCTTTTCTAACTTAACCTTGAAAAAAAAAAGAAAGTGCTTCGCTGGTTTTAATTTAATTAGTAACTCTCCACTAAAATATCTCAATCCTGAAATATCTAAGGCCTTGCAGGAGATATTGTCTCTATCTGCAGATTTGCTCTTTGTAATGTTGACTGCTTCTCTGAGCACGAGTACTGTTCAGAGCATGAAGAAATTACTGTAATAGATTCCAACTTCTGAGCTGTTTATCACTGCTATGACATCTGTCCACGGATATTATGTAGTCACCCTTCTCCCTTATTCATGTGCATAAACCTGGAAAACCTTTTGTGCTATACACAGCTCATGGTAAAGATACAAAAATGAAAGCAAGTCTTGTATTTCCCTGGGATATAACCCCAGGATCTCACACTGTTAACACTGTTACCAGAGGAATTTGTACTGAGTGGAACTCTACACTGATTTGATATTATCCTAGGTCAAAATATAATTTAGTTATTCTCCTTTTGTCCAGTTCCAGTTATTTCCCACAAACTACATGTATCATCAGGTAGCTTTAGGCTGCATTATGCTACTTGGAATTGCACAGTTTTCTTACTATCTTCCCCAGGCTAAACAAAAGACATAAGAATTACTGTTCCAAAAATGCAGCGAGATCCTTGCATGAGAACCCTTTCAAATCCTGTCTTTAGCTTCAAAAAAAATAGACACCTATGGAAGACCTGGGTAAGAATAAATGCATATGAAAACGTAACAGTGAACTTCTGAAAAGACCTTATAGTCAAACTGTCATTCCCAGGAGTCCCAACTGGAGCATACCTGAAAGACTGTCAGAGAATGCCACACTAACTTACCTACCTAAGCATTCCTGAATCATGCTAGTTAAATTGTTGCAGACCCATTCTGAACCAAGAATTTCTAGCAACTGTATCCTGCTATTTTCTCTTCCTTTCCTCCAGCAATTATGAGTGCTTCTTGCCTTGTCTTTCAACCAACTATTGCAGGGGAAGCTGATTCTAACACTCTCCTTTGACATCAAAAGCATTTCTTTTCAACCTTTGTTTTAAACTTTTATATCCATGATCTCCCCAGTCTGAAGCTGCCTGGAAGAGTCTCTCAAGCAATTCTGCAATGGTGAGTAATGGTAAGAGTTGCTTATTTGCAGATGTCCTGAACAGACAACAGTAAAGGCCAGCAGGCATTTCTTCCCAAAACCTACCTTCCAACCGGGATGCATAAAACTTCTGAGTTACTTCTCCTGCTGTATGGCCTTTAGTGTTCAGAATTGCAAACACATACCTTAGTCAACAAATATTTCATTTCTATTAACCTTTGTCAAAAGTTCCTGTTCCTTGAGTTTGACTTAGACCAAGCAATGATCTGGGAATGCTCTACGCTGCGCTCAAGAACTGAACGACATTTTGCAAATAAATACCCTGGAGAACTGTCTACGTATTGTCACCCCTCACATCCTCCTGAATGACAAACTCCTGTTCCTTGAGTTTGACTTAGACCAATGATCTGGGAATGCTCTACGCTGCGTCAAGAACTGAACGACATTTTGCAAATAAATACCCTGGAGAACTGACTACGTGATTGTCACCCCTCACATCCTCCTGAATGACAAAGCCTCTGATGTGTAATGCTGTGCCATCCTGGAGGCAAGCAGATTTCATTAGCATTAGAGTTTTGAAAGTTCTTTTCTACTCTTTTGTTTGCTAATCTCAGTGTAAGACAGATGGTACCATAAACCCATTAGCTTGCATAGTAAGATATTTTGGCTTGGATCATCACAGTCATAGACCTCCAAATTATGAGAGCGCGTCACTGTGAGAACAAAGCCACAGACTCTACTTCTCATAAGGAGGACTGCATACAGATCTTGTATTTAAGTGTTGTCAGAAAAATGCATAAGCAACCCTGGGAAGAAGGACTCTAAGCTAGGAAATCCTTTACAGTTAGGGCCAGTTATTTCTCAAGCAGTATGTGTGAAAAGGTGATGTTGTCACACACCCCGTCTCGCAACATCTTTGCAGGTGTTGCGACTTTTTAAATAGGCATTTTAATAGCAATGAGCAAAAACTCAAATGGGAAATTGGACCCTACTTAGTCTGTCAATCTCAATGAAATTAAAGCTATTAATATTACATCAAAAGTGTGAGCATGCTGTAATAATTTATCATAATTTCTCTTTGAAATGCAGATCATGGGAGGCTCAATATATTAATGGCAATGTGCAATTTTTATGTGGAGTTTACCAGTTGTTGCATATGTCCTCCTATGAAATGCTTTCATCACACTTAAAATGAATGCTATAAACAAGTATTGTTTTCTCATAGACTTTGGAATTATTTTTCATAACTAAAATAATTACAAAGATTTACACTATAAAACTACTTTTCCTGAAAATTGAAATAAAAGACACCTGATTTTTTCATAGATGCTGCAAACACAGACAGTATCCTACTGCTCTTCATCAATTTTTTAAAATTTTGATTTTTAATCAATTAATTTTCTTTAGTCCCCTTTGTTTTCCTTTTGCTTTCCCATGCTGTTATTTTTATTTTCACTGTTCTTCTACGCCTTATACGTGGTCCCATCTCCAGATGGGAGAGATCTGACAAACAACAGCTTCTTAAAGAGAAGCTCCCTGGTGGGGATCTGACACACAGTATGCAATGGTACCCAAAACAAAGCTATCCCTTTTTTTATACCCTGTCTAGCAGGGAAAAAAGAGACAGGAAGATGATTCTTTACTGCAAGGACAATGTTCACAAGAGAAGATTCAGGTCCTGGTGGAGTACTGGTGTGCGCGTATTACAGACCACTTCATCTCTGCAAGAAAACAAAACATTCCTTAAACTGCTCTTACTAATAGGAAGAAAAAACAGATAATGGGACCAACTTTGTCTTGGGGATATCTGCTAGATATTGTAACACCAACTGAAACAAAACTATAAAGTTGCTAAAACAGGCTAGGCTGCAATTACTTGAAGAACAATCTGAGTTCAATGCAGAGCAAGTCAGCAGTAAAACTATCCTAACAGTGTAGGCTCAACTTGAAATCAGCTGATGTGCAGGTAGACACTGATCTTGACATGTTTTCTGTAATTTTGTATCAGGAATACTATTTTTAAAATGTCTCCTTTTTGAAACTTGTTCTTGACAGACATACCTGTCTGAGAATGTGAGTGTGCAGCCAGAAATATTACTGAAAGCAGGGAGTGGTTTAAGAGCATCATGCAGGCTGCCCACATAATGACACAGATATTAAAAAGGTAGAATTGGACAATATGCTATTTAGGTTAAATGCCTATTTCAGAGCAAAACCAACATAAAAATGACAGTAAAAAGGAAGGACAAGTATTTTTTTAAATGTGACTGTTTTTAAAGGTGACTGATAGTGAAAGCAAAAAGGTATCATCAGTGAAATGAGAGTGATCAGGTAACCAAAGCTTAGAGAAAGGTGATCAACTCCATATCATCTGAGGCACTTTAAGTGAGATTTGATACCTTTCTGAAATGTACATTTAGCACAGGTTTTAGGAGGAATTCTACCACCTGTGTGGTCTGGGACTGGAAGGGAATAGCTGTACTTCACAGTTTCAGAATCCATGAATCTGTAAATTCTTCCTTGATTTCCTCTTCACAAGTTCTGGGGACACAGAACTGCCTGGATTA
>NW_026914313.1:0-3477 GCF_034315485.1 Pezoporus occidentalis | reverse complement strand
AACCCATTTCTCCCCTGTAACTGTAACAAAGTGATGTAATACTATATGTATATATATATACAGGAAAACAGAGGAAACGTAACAAAGTGAGCAAAATAAAACATGTTCAAGAGCATACTAACCCATTTCTCCCCTGTAACTGTAACAAAGTGAGTGTAATACTATATGTATATATATATACAGGAAAACAGAGGAAACGTAACAAAGTGAGCAAAATAAAACATGTTCAAGAGCATAATAATGACCCACAGAGGTTCTCAACCCTATCCCTAACCCTAACCCTAACCCTAACCCTAACCCTAAACCTAACCCTAACCCTAACCCATTTCTCCCCGGTAACAGTAACAAAGTGAGTGTAATACTATATGTATATATATATACAGGAAAACAGAGGAAACGTAACAAAGTGATCAAAATAAAGCATGTTCAAGAGGATTCTAATGACCCACAGAGGTTCTCAACCCTAACCCTAACCCTAACCCTAACCCTAACCCTAACCGTAAACCTAACCCTACCCCATTTCTCCCCTCTAACTGTAACAAAGCGAGTGTAATACTATATATCAAGATATATAGGAAAACACAGTAAACGTAACAAAGTGAGCAAAATAAAGTATGTTCAAGAGCATTCTAATGACCCACAGAGGTTCTCAACCCCAACCCTAACCCTAACCCTAACCCTAACCCTAACCCATTTCTCCCCTGTAACTGTAACAAAGTGAGTGCAACACTATATATATAGATATATAGGAAAACACAGTAAATGTAACAAAGTGAGCAAAATAAAGCATGTTTAAACCTAACCCTAACCCTAACCCATTTCTCCCCTGTGACTGTAACAAAGTGAGTGTAATACTATATGTATATATATATACAGGAAAACAGAGGAAACGTAACAAAGTGATCAAAATAAAGCATGTTCAAGAGGATTCTAATGACCCACAGAGGTTCTCAACCCTAACCCTAACCCTAACCCTAACCCTAACCCTAACCCTAACCCTAACCGTAAACCTAACCCTACCCCATTTCTCCCCTCTAACTGTAACAAAGCGAGTGTAATACTATATATCTAGATATATAGGAAAACACAGTAAACGTAACAAAGTGAGCAAAATAAAGTATGTTCAAGAGCATTCTAATGACCCACAGAGGTTCTCAACCCCAACCCTAACCCTAACCCTAACCCTAACCCATTTCTCCCCTGTAACTGTAACAAAGTGAGTGCAACACTATATATATAGATATATAGGAAAACACAGTAAATGTAACAAAGTGAGCAAAATAAAGCATGTTCAAGAGCATTCTAATGACCCACAGAGGTACTCAACCCTAACCCTAACCCTAACCCTAACACTAACCCTAACCCATTTCTCCCCTGTAACTGTAACAAAGTGAGTGTAATACTATATGTATATATATATACAGGAAAACAGAGGAAACGTAACAAAGTGAGCAAAATAAAACATGTTCAAGAGCATTCTAATGACCCACAGAGGTTCTCAACCCTAACCCTAACCCTAACCCTAACCCTAAACCTAATCCTAACCCTAACCCTAACCCATTTCTCCCCTGTAACTGTAACAAAGTGAGTGTAATACTATATGTATATATATATACAGGAAAACAGAGGAAACGTAACAAAGTGATCAAAATAAAGCATGTTCAAGAGGATTCTAATGACCCACAGAGGTTCTCAACCCTAACCCTAACCCTAACCCTAACCCTAACCCTAACCCTAACCCTAACCCTAACCGTAAACCTAACCCTACCCCATTTCTCCCCTCTAACTGTAACAAAGCGAGTGTAATACTATATATCTAGATATATAGGAAAACACAGTAAACGTAACAAAGTGAGCAAAATAAAGTATGTTCAAGAGCATTCTAATGACCCACAGAGGTTCTCAACCCCAACCCTAACCCTAACCCTAACCCTAACCCTAACCCATTTCTCCCCTGTAACTGTAACAAAGTGAGTGCAACACTATATATATAGATATATAGGAAAACACAGTAAATGTAACAAAGTGAGCAAAATAAAGCATGTTCAAGAGCATTCTAATGACCCACAGAGGTACTCAACCCTAACCCTAACCCTAACCCTAAACCTAACACTAACACAAACCCATTTCTCCCCTGTAACTGTAACAAAGTGAGTGTAATACTATATGTATATATATATACAGGAAAACAGAGGAAACGTAACAAAGTGAGCAAAATAAAACATGTTCAAGAGCATAATAATGACCCACAGAGGTTCTCAACACCAACCCTAACCCTAACCCTAACCCTAACCCTAAACCTAACCCTAACCCTAACCCATTTCTCCCCGGTAACTGTAACAAAGTGAGTGTAATACTATATGTATATATATATACAGGAAAACAGAGGAAACGTAACAAAGTGATCAAAATAAAGCATGTTCAAGAGGATTCTAATGACCCACAGAGGTTCTCAACCCTAACCCTAACCCTAACCCTAACCCTAACCCTAACCGTAAACCTAACCCTACCCCATTTCTCCCCTCTAACTGTAACAAAGCGAGTGTAATACTATATATCTAGATATATAGGAAAACACAGTAAACGTAACAAAGTGAGCAAAATAAAGTATGTTCAAGAGCATTCTAATGACCCACAGAGGTTCTCAACCCCAACCCTAACCCTAACCCTAACCCTAACCCTAACCCATTTCTCCCCTGTAACTGTAACAAAGTGAGTGCAACACTATATATATAGATATATAGGAAAACACAGTAAATGTAACAAAGTGAGCAAAATAAAGCATGTTCAAGAGCATTCTAATGACCCACAGAGGTACTCAACCCTAACCCTAACCCTAACCCTAACCCTAACCCTAACCCATTTCTCCCCTGTAACTGTAACAAAGTGAGTGTAATACTATATGTATATATATATACAGGAAAACAGAGGAAACGTAACAAAGTGAGCAAAATAAAACATGTTCAAGAGCATTCTAATGACCCACAGAGGTTCTCAACCCTAACCCTAACCCTAACCCTAACCCTAACCCTAACCCTAAACCTAACCCTAACCCTAACCCGTTTCTCCCCTGTAACTGTAACAAAGTGAGTGTAATACTATATGTATATATATATACAGGAAAACAGAGGAAACGTAACAAAGTGATCAAAATAAAGCATGTTCAAGAGGATTCTAATGACCCACAGAGGTTCTCAACCCTAACCCTAACCCTAACCCTAACCCTAACCCTAACCCTAACCGTAAACCTAACCCTACCCCATTTCTCCCCTCTAACTGTAACAAAGCGAGTGTAATACTATATATCTAGATATATAGGAAAACACAGTAAACGTAACAAAGTGAGCAAAATAAAGTATGTTCAAGAGCATTCTAATGACCCACAGAGGTTCTCAACCCTAACCCTAACCCTAACCCTAACCCTAACCCTAACCCTAAACCTAACCCTAACCCTAACCCATTTCTCCCCTGTGACTG
>NW_026914312.1:0-7500 GCF_034315485.1 Pezoporus occidentalis | reverse complement strand
CTGTGTTTTCCTATATATATATATATATAGTATTACACTCACTTTGTTACAGTTACAGGGGAGAAATGGGTTAGGGTTAGGGTTAGGGTTAGGGTTAGGGTTAGGGTTAGGGTTAGGGTTAGGGTTGAGAACCTCTGTGGGTCATTAGAATGCTCTTGAACATGCTTTATTTTGCTCACTTTGTTACGTTTCCTCTGTTTTCCTGTATATATATATACATATAGTATTACACTCACTTTGTTACAGTTACAGGGGAGAAATGGGTTAGGGTTAGGGTTAGTTTAGGGTTAGGGTTAGGGTTAGGGTTAGGGTTAGGGTTGACCTCTGTGGGTCATTAGAATGCTCTTGAACATGCTTTATTTTGCTCACTTTGTTACGTTTACTGTGTTTTCCTATATATATATATATATAGTATTACACTCACTTTGTTACAGTTACAGGGGAGAAATGGGTTAGGGTTAGGGTTAGGGTTAGGGTTAGGGTTAGGGTTGGGTTGAGAACCTCTGTGGGTCATTAGAATGCTCTTGAACATACTTTATTTTGCTCACTTTGTTACGTTTACTGTGTTTTCCTATATATCTATATATATAGTATTACACTCGCTTTGTTACAGTTAGAGGGGAGAAATGGGGTAGGGTTAGGTTTACGGTTAGGGTTAGGGTTAGGGTTAGGGTTAGGGTTGAGAACCTCTGTGGGTCATTAGAATCCTCTTGAACATGCTTTATTTTGATCACTTTGTTACGTTTCCTCTGTTTTCCTGTATATATATATACATATAGTATTACACTCACTTTGTTACAGTTACAGGGGAGAAATGGGTTAGGGTTAGGGTTAGGTTTAGGGTTAGGGTTAGGGTTAGGGTTAGGGTTAGGGTTAGAGAACCTCTGTGGGTCATTAGAATGCTCTTGAACATGTTTTATTTTGCTCACTTTGTTACGTTTCCTCTGTTTTCCTGTATATATATATACATATAGTATTACACTCACTTTGTTACAGTTACAGGGGAGAAATGGGTTAGGGTTAGTGTTAGGGTTAGGGTTAGGGTTAGGGTTGAGTACCTCTGTGGGTCATTAGAATGCTCTTGAACATGCTTTATTTTGCTCACTTTGTTACATTTACTGTGTTTTCCTATATATCTATATATATAGTGTTGCACTCACTTTGTTACAGTTACAGGGGAGAAATGGGTTAGGGTTAGGGTTAGGGTTAGGGTTAGGGTTGGGGTTGAGAACCTCTGTGGGTCATTAGAATGCTCTTGAACATACTTTATTTTGCTCACTTTGTTACGTTTACTGTGTTTTCCTATATATCTAGATATATAGTATTACACTCGCTTTGTTACAGTTAGAGGGGAGAAATGGGGTAGGGTTAGGTTTACGGTTAGGGTTAGGGTTAGGGTTAGGGTTAGGGTTAGGGTTGAGAACCTCTGTGGGTCATTAGAATCCTCTTGAACATGCTTTATTTTGATCACTTTGTTACGTTTCCTCTGTTTTCCTGTATATATATATACATATAGTATTACACTCACTTTGTTACAGTTACAGGGGAGAAATGGGTTAGGGTTAGGGTTAGGTTTAGGGTTAGGGTTAGGGTTAGGGTTAGGGTTAGGGTTGAGAACCTCTGTGGGTCATTAGAATGCTCTTGAACATGTTTTATTTTGCTCACTTTGTTACGTTTCCTCTGTTTTCCTGTATATATATATACATATAGTATTACACTCACTTTGTTACAGTTACAGGGGAGAAATGGGTTAGGGTTAGTGTTAGGGTTAGGGTTAGGGTTAGGGTTAGGGTTGAGTACCTCTGTGGGTCATTAGAATGCTCTTGAACATGCTTTATTTTGCTCACTTTGTTACATTTACTGTGTTTTCCTATATATCTATATATATAGTGTTGCACTCACTTTGTTACAGTTACAGGGGAGAAATGGGTTAGGGTTAGGGTTAGGGTTAGGGTTAGGGTTGGGGTTGAGAACCTCTGTGGGTCATTAGAATGCTCTTGAACATACTTTATTTTGCTCACTTTGTTACGTTTACTGTGTTTTCCTATATATCTAGATATATAGTATTACACTCGCTTTGTTACAGTTAGAGGGGAGAAATGGGGTAGGGTTAGGTTTACGGTTAGGGTTAGGGTTAGGGTTAGGGTTAGGGTTAGGGTTGAGAACCTCTGTGGGTCATTAGAATCCTCTTGAACATGCTTTATTTTGATCACTTTGTTACGTTTCCTCTGTTTTCCTGTATATATATATACATATAGTATTACACTCACTTTGTTACAGTTACAGGGGAGAAATGGGTTAGGGTTAGGGTTAGGTTTAGGGTTAGGGTTAGGGTTAGGGTTAGGGTTAGGGTTGAGAACCTCTGTGGGTCATTAGAATGCTCTTGAACATGTTTTATTTTGCTCACTTTGTTACGTTTCTTCTGTTTTCCTGTATATATATATACATATAGTATTACACTCACTTTGCTACAGTTACAGGGGAGAAATGGGTTAGGGTTAGGGTTAGTGTTAGGGTTAGGGTTAGGGTTAGGGTTGAGTACCTCTGTGGGTCATTAGAATGCTCTTGAACATGCTTTATTTTGCTCACTTTGTTACATTTACTGTGTTTTCCTATATATCTATATATATAGTGTTGCACTCACTTTGTTACAGTTACAGGGGAGAAATGGGTTAGGGTTAGGGTTAGGGTTAGGGTTAGGGTTGGGGTTGAGAACCTCTGTGGGTCATTAGAATGCTCTTGAACATACTTTATTTTGCTCACTTTGTTACGTTTACTGTGTTTTCCTATATATCTAGATATATAGTATTACACTCGCTTTGTTACAGTTAGAGGGGAGAAATGGGGTAGGGTTAGGTTTACGGTTAGGGTTAGGGTTAGGGTTAGGGTTAGGGTTAGGGTTGAGAACCTCTGTGGGTCATTAGAATCCTCTTGAACATGCTTTATTTTGATCACTTTGTTACGTTTCCTCTGTTTTCCTGTATATATATATACATATAGTATTACACTCACTTTGTTACAGTTACAGGGGAGAAATGGGTTAGGGTTAGGGTTAGGTTTAGGGTTAGGTTAGGGTTAGGGTTAGGGTTAGGGTTAGGGTTGAGAACCTCTGTGGGTCATTAGAATGCTCTTGAACATGTTTTATTTTGCTCACTTTGTTACGTTTCCTCTGTTTTCCTGTATATATATATACATATAGTATTACACTCACTTTGTTACAGTTACAGGGGAGAAATGGGTTAGGGTTAGTGTTAGGGTTAGGGTTAGGGTTAGGGTTGAGAACCTCTGTGGGTCATTAGAATGCTCTTGAACATGCTTTATTTTGCTCACTTTGTTACATTTACTGTGTTTTCCTATATATCTATATATATAGTATTACACTCGCTTTGTTACAGTTACAGAAATGGGGTAGAAATGGGTTAGGGTTAGGGTTAGGGTTAGGGTTAGGGTTGGGTTAGGGTTGAGAACCTCTGTGGGTCATTAGAATGCTCTTGAACATGCTTTATTTTGATCACTTTGTTACGTTTCCTGTGTTTTCCTATATATCTATATATATAGTATTACACTCACTTTGTTACAGTTACAGGGGAGAAATGGGTTAGGGTTAGGGTTAGGTTTAGGGTTAGGGTTAGGGTTAGGGTTAGGGTTAGGGTTAGGGTTGAGAACCTCTGTGGGTCATTAGAATGCTCTTGAACATGTTTTATTTTGCTCACTTTGTTACGTTTCCTCTGTTTTCCTGTATATATATATACATATAGTATTACACTCACTTTGTTACAGTTACAGGGGAGAAATGGGTTAGGGTTAGTGTTTAGGGTTAGGGTTAGGGTTAGGGTTAGGGTTAGTACCTCTGTGGGTCATTAGAATGCTCTTGAACATGCTTTATTTTGCTCACTTTGTTACATTTACTGTGTTTTCCTATATATCTATATATATATAGTGTTGCACTCACTTTGTTACAGTTACAGGGGAGAAATGGGTTAGGGTTAGGGTTAGGGTTAGGGTTAGGGTTGGGGTTGAGAACCTCTGTGGGTCATTAGAATGCTCTTGAACATACTTTATTTTGCTCACTTTGTTACGTTTACTGTGTTTTCCTATATATCTAGATATATAGTATTACACTCGCTTTGTTACAGTTAGAGGGGAGAAATGGGGTAGGGTTAGGTTTACGGTTAGGGTTAGGGTTAGGGTTAGGGTTAGGGTTAGGGTTGAGAACCTCTGTGGGTCATTAGAATCCTCTTGAACATGCTTTATTTTGATCACTTTGTTACGTTTCCTCTGTTTTCCTGTATATATATATACATATAGTATTACACTCACTTTGTTACAGTTACAGGGGAGAAATGGGTTAGGGTTAGGGTTAGGTTTAGGGTTAGGGTTAGGGTTAGGGTTAGGGTTAGGGTTAGGGTTAGGGAACCTCTGTGGGTCATTAGAATGCTCTTGAACATGTTTTATTTTGCTCACTTTGTTACGTTTCCTCTGTTTTCCTGTATATATATATACATATAGTATTACACTCACTTTGTTACAGTTACAGGGGAGAAATGGGTTAGGGTTAGTGTTAGGGTTAGGGTTAGGGTTAGGGTTAGGGTTGAGTACCTCTGTGGGTCATTAGAATGCTCTTGAACATGCTTTATTTTGCTCACTTTGTTACATTTACTGTGTTTTCCTATATATCTATATATATAGTGTTGCACTCACTTTGTTACAGTTACAGGGGAGAAATGGGTTAGGGTTAGGGTTAGGGTTAGGGTTAGGGTTGGGGTTGAGAACCTCTGTGGGTCATTAGAATGCTCTTGAACATACTTTATTTTGCTCACTTTGTTACGTTTACTGTGTTTTCCTATATATCTAGATATATAGTATTACACTCGCTTTGTTACAGTTAGAGGGGAGAAATGGGGTAGGGTTAGGTTTACGGTTAGGGTTAGGGTTAGGGTTAGGGTTAGGGTTAGGGTTGAGAACCTCTGTGGGTCATTAGAATCCTCTTGAACATGCTTTATTTTGATCACTTTGTTACGTTTCCTCTGTTTTCCTGTATATATATATACATATAGTATTACACTCACTTTGTTACAGTTACAGGGGAGAAATGGGTTAGGGTTAGGGTTAGGTTTAGGGTTAGGGTTAGGGTTAGGGTTAGGGTTAGGGTTAGGGTTAGGGTTAGAACCTCTGTGGGTCATTAGAATGCTCTTGAACATGTTTTATTTTGCTCACTTTGTTACGTTTCCTCTGTTTTCCTGTATATATATATACATATAGTATTACACTCACTTTGTTACAGTTACAGGGGAGAAATGGGTTAGGGTTAGTGTTAGGGTTAGGGTTAGGGTTAGGGTTAGGGTTGAGTACCTCTGTGGGTCATTAGAATGCTCTTGAACATGCTTTATTTTGCTCACTTTGTTACATTTACTGTGTTTTCCTATATATCTATATATATAGTGTTGCACTCACTTTGTTACAGTTACAGGGGAGAAATGGGTTAGGGTTAGGGTTAGGGTTAGGGTTAGGGTTGGGGTTGAGAACCTCTGTGGGTCATTAGAATGCTCTTGAACATACTTTATTTTGCTCACTTTGTTACGTTTACTGTGTTTTCCTATATATCTAGATATATAGTATTACACTCGCTTTGTTACAGTTAGAGGGGAGAAATGGGGTAGGGTTAGGTTTACGGTTAGGGTTAGGGTTAGGGTTAGGGTTAGGGTTAGGGTTAGGGTTAGGGTTGAGAACCTCTGTGGGTCATTAGAATCCTCTTGAACATGCTTTATTTTGATCACTTTGTTACGTTTCCTCTGTTTTCCTGTATATATATATACATATAGTATTACACTCACTTTGTTACAGTTACAGGGGAGAAATGGGTTAGGGTTAGGGTTAGGTTTAGGGTTAGGGTTAGGGTTAGGGTTAGGGTTAGGGTTGAGAACCTCTGTGGGTCATTAGAATGCTCTTGAACATGTTTTATTTTGCTCACTTTGTTACGTTTCCTCTGTTTTCCTGTATATATATATACATATAGTATTACACTCACTTTGTTACAGTTACAGGGGAGAAATGGGTTAGGGTTAGTGTTAGGGTTAGGGTTAGGGTTAGGGTTGAGTACCTCTGTGGGTCATTAGAATGCTCTTGAACATGCTTTATTTTGCTCACTTTGTTACATTTACTGTGTTTTCCTATATATCTATATATATAGTATTACACTCACTTTGTTACAGTTAGAGGGGAGTAATGGGTTAGGGTTAGGTTTACGTTAGGGTTAGGGTTAGGGTTAGGGTTAGGGTTAGGGTTAGGGTTGAGAACCTCTGTGGGTCATTAGAATGCTCTTGAACATGCTTTATTTTGCTCACTTTGTTACGTTTCCTGTGTTTTCCTGTATATATATATACATATAGTATTACACTCACTTTGTTACAGTTACAGGGGAGAAATGGGTTAGGGTTAGGGTTAGGTTAGGGTTAGGTATAGTATTACACTCACTTTGTTACAGTTACAGGGGAGAAATGGGTTAGGGTTAGGGTTAGGTTTAGGGTTAGGGTTAGGGTTAGGGTTAGGGTTGAGACCTCTGTGGGTCATTAGAATGCTCTTGAACATGTTTTATTTTGCTCACTTTGTTACGTTTCCTCTGTTTTCCTGTATATATATATACATATAGTATTACACTCACTTTGTTACAGTTACAGGGGAGAAATGGGTTAGGGTTAGTGTTAGGGTTAGGGTTAGGGTTAGGGTTAGGGTTGAGTACCTCTGTGGGTCATTAGAATGCTCTTGAACATGCTTTATTTTGCTCACTTTGTTACATTTACTGTGTTTTCCTATATATCTATATATATAGTGTTGCACTCACTTTGTTACAGTTACAGGGGAGAAATGGGTTAGGGTTAGGGTTAGGGTTAGGGTTAGGGTTGGGGTTGAGAACCTCTGTGGGTCATTAGAATGCTCTTGAACATACTTTATTTTGCTCACTTTGTTACGTTTACTGTGTTTTCCTATATATCTAGAGGGTTGAGAACCTCTGTGGGTCATTAGAATCCTCTTGAACATGCTTTATTTTGATCACTTTGTTACGTTTCCTCTGTTTTCCTGTATATATATATACATATAGTATTACACTCACTTTGTTACAGTTACAGGGGAGAAATGGGTTAGGGTTAGGGTTAGGTTTAGGGTTAGGGTTAGGGTTAGGGTTAGGGTTAGGGTTAGGGTTAACCTCTGTGGGTCATTAGAATGCTCTTGAACATGTTTTATTTTGCTCACTTTGTTACGTTTCCTCTGTTTTCCTGTATATATATATACATATAGTATTACACTCACTTTGTTACAGTTACAGGGGAGAAATGGGTTAGGGTTAGTGTTAGGGTTAGGGTTAGGGTTAGGGTTGAGTACCTCTGTGGGTCATTAGAATGCTCTTGAACATGCTTTATTTTGCTCACTTTGTTACATTTACTGTGTTTTCCTATATATCTATATATATAGTGTTGCACTCACTTTGTTACAGTTACGGGG
>NW_026914311.1:0-3787 GCF_034315485.1 Pezoporus occidentalis | reverse complement strand
AGAGGGGAAAAATGGGGTAGGGTTAGGTTTACGGTTAGGGTTAGGGTTAGGGTTAGGGTTAGGGTTGAGAACCTCTGTGGGTCATTAGAATCCTCTTGAACATGCTTTATTTTGATCACTTTGTTACGTTTCCTCTGTTTTCCTGTATATATATATACATATAGTATTACACTCACTTTGTTACAGTTACAGGGGAGAAATGGGTTAGGGTTAGGGTTAGGTTTAGGGTTAGGGTTAGGGTTAGGGTTAGGGTTAGGGTTAGGGTTGAGAACCTCTGTGGGTCATTAGAATGCTCTTGAACATGTTTTATTTTGCTCACTTTGTTACGTTTCCTCTGTTTTCCTGTATATATATATACATATAGTATTACACTCACTTTGTTACAGTTACAGGGGAGAAATGGGTTAGGGTTAGTGTTAGGGTTAGGGTTAGGGTTAGGGTTGAGTACCTCTGTGGGTCATTAGAATGCTCTTGAACATGCTTTATTTTGCTCACTTTGTTACATTTACTGTGTTTTCCTATATATCTATATATATAGTGTTGCACTCACTTTGTTACAGTTACAGGGGAGAAATGGGTTAGGGTTAGGGTTAGGGTTAGGGTTGGGATTGAGAACCTCTGTGGGTCATTAGAATGCTCTTGAACATACTTTATTTTGCTCACTTTGTTACGTTTACTGTGTTTTCCTATATATCTAGATATATAGTATTACACTCGCTTTGTTACAGTTAGAGGGGAGAAATGGGGTAGGGTTAGGTTTACGGTTAGGGTTAGGGTTAGGGTTAGGGTTAGGGTTGAGAACCTCTGTGGGTCATTAGAATCCTCTTGAACATGCTTTATTTTGATCACTTTGTTACGTTTCCTCTGTTTTCCTGTATATATATATACATATAGTATTACACTCACTTTGTTACAGTTACAGGGGAGAAATGGGTTAGGGTTAGGGTTAGGTTTAGGGTTAGGGTTAGGGTTAGGGTTAGGGTTAGGGTTAGAAACCTCTGTGGGTCATTAGAATGTTCTTGAACATGTTTTATTTTGCTCACTTTGTTACGTTTCCTCTGTTTTCCTGTATATATATATACATATAGTATTACACTCACTTTGTTACAGTTACAGGGGAGAAATGGGTTAGGGTTAGTGTTAGGGTTAGGGTTAGGGTTAGGGTTGAGTACCTCTGTGGGTCATTAGAATGCTCTTGAACATGCTTTATTTTGCTCACTTTGTTACATTTACTGTGTTTTCCTATATATCTATATATATAGTGTTGCACTCACTTTGTTACAGTTACAGGGGAGAAATGGGTTAGGGTTAGGGTTAGGGTTAGGGTTGGGGTTGAGAACCTCTGTGGGTCATTAGAATGCTCTTGAACATACTTTATTTTGCTCACTTTGTTACGTTTACTGTGTTTTCCTATATATCTAGATATATAGTATTACACTCGCTTTGTTACAGTTAGAGGGGAGAAATGGGTTAGGGTTACGGTTAGGGTTAGGGTTAGGGTTAGGGTTAGGGTTAGGGTTAGGGTTAGGGTTGAGAACCTCTGTGGGTCATTAGAATCCTCTTGAACATGCTTTATTTTGATCACTTTGTTACGTTTACTCTGTTTTCCTGTATATATATATACATATAGTATTACACTCACTTTGTTACAGTTACAGGGGAGAAATGGGTTAGGGTTAGGGTTAGGTTTAGGGTTAGGGTAGGGTTAGGGTTAGGGTTAGGGTTAAACCTCTGTGGGTCATTAGAATGCTCTTGAACATGTTTTATTTTGCTCACTTTGTTACGTTTCCTCTGTTTTCCTGTATATATATATACATATAGTATTACACTCACTTTGTTACAGTTACAGGGGAGAAATGGGTTAGGGTTAGGGTTAGGGTTAGGGTTAGGGTTAGGGTTAGGGTTAGGGTTGACCTCTGTGGGTCATTAGAATGCTCTTGAACATGCTTTATTTTGCTCACTTTGTTACATTTACTGTGTTTTCCTGTATATATATATATATAGTGTTGCACTCACTTTGTTACAGTTACAGGGGAGAAATGGGTTAGGGTTAGGGTTAGGGTTAGGGTTGGGGTTGAGAACCTCTGTGGGTCATTAGAATGCTCTTGAACATACTTTATTTTGCTCACTTTGTTACGTTTACTCTGTTTTCCTATATATCTAGATATATAGTATTACACTCGCTTTGTTACAGTTAGAGGGGAGAAATGGGTAGGGTTAGGTTTACGGTTAGGGTTAGGGTTAGGGTTAGGGTTAGGGTTAGGGTTAGGGTTGAGAACCTCTGTGGGTCATTAGAATCCTCTTGAACATGCTTTATTTTGATCACTTTGTTACGTTTCCTCTGTTTTCCTGTATATATATATACATATAGTATTACACTCACTTTGTTACAGTTACAGGGGAGAAATGGGTTAGGGTTAGGGTTAGGGTTAGGGTTAGGGTTAGGGTTAGGGTTAGGGTTGATAACCTCTGTGGGTCATTAGAATGCTCTTGAACATGTTTTATTTTGCTCACTTTGTTACGTTTCCTCTGTTTTCCTGTATATATATATACATATAGTATTACACTCACTTTGTTACAGTTACAGGGGAGAAATGGGTTAGGGTTAGTGTTAGGGTTAGGGTTAGGGTTAGGGTTGAGTACCTCTGTGGGTCATTAGAATGCTCTTGAACATGCTTTATTTTGCTCACTTTGTTACATTTACTGTGTTTTCCTATATATCTATATATATAGTGTTGCACTCACTTTGTTACAGTTACAGGGGAGAAATGGGTTAGGGTTAGGGTTAGGGTTAGGGTTAGGGTTAGGGTTGGGGTTGAGAACCTCTGTGGGTCATTAGAATGCTCTTGAACATACTTTATTTTGCTCACTTTGTTACGTTTACTGTGTTTTCCTATATATCTATATATATAGTATTACACTCGCTTTGTTACAGTTACAGGGGAGAAATGGGGTAGGGTAGGTTTACGGTTAGGGTTAGGGTTAGGGTTAGGGTTAGGGTTAGGGTTGAGAACCTCTGTGGGTCATTAGAATCCTCTTGAACATGCTTTATTTTGATCACTTTGTTACGTTTCCTCTGTTTTCCTGTATATATATATATACATATAGTATTACACTCACTTTGTTACAGTTACAGGGGAGAAATGGGTTAGGGTTAGGGTTAGGGTTAGGGTTAGGGTTAGGGTTAGGGTTAGGTTTAGGGTTAGGGTTGAGAACCTCTGTGGGTCATTAGAATGCTCTTGAACATGTTTTATTTTGCTCACTTTGTTACGTTTACTCTGTTTTCCTGTATATATATATATATAGTATTACACTCACTTTGTTACAGTTACAGGGGAGAAATGGGTTAGGGTTAGTGTTAGGGTTAGGGTTAGGGTTAGAAATGCTCTTGAACATGCTTTATTTTGCTCACTTTGTTACATTTACTGTGTTTTCCTATATATCTAGATATATAGTAACACTCACTTTGTTACAGTTACAGGGGAGAAATGGGTTAGGGTTAGGGTTAGGGTTAGGGTTAGGGTTAGGGTTACAGTTAGAGAATTCTGTGGGTCATTAGAATCCTCTTGAACATACTTTATTTTGCTCACTTTGTTACGTTTACTGTGTTTTCCTATATATCTAGATATATAGTATTACACTCGCTTTGTTACAGTTACAGGGGAGAAATGGGGTAGGGTTAGGTTTACGGTTAGGGTTAGGGTTAGGGTTAGGGTTAGGGTTGAGAACCTCTGTGGGTCATTAGAATGCTCTTGAACATGTTTTATTTTGCTCACTTTGTTACTTT
>NW_026914310.1:0-5277 GCF_034315485.1 Pezoporus occidentalis | reverse complement strand
CAGGAGAGACTGCAATGATGGTGACACCGTTGCAAAGCAGCCTGTGTGCTGAAGAGGCCCAGCACTAGCTTTCCCTGCTGGTTCTTCTGCTGTGGGAGCAGATGCCACTGTTCATTCTGTGCTGACAGTGTTGCTGCGCAGCAGAGAGCAGGCTCTGAACTGATTCCATTCAAATGCTTTTCCTGTATGAAAGGGAGCAGTGAAAGCAACGATGGATGCACCAATGTAAAGGTGATTGTGTGCTGAACAGGTCCAGCACAAGCTTTCCCTCCTGGCTCTTCTGCTGTGGGAGCAGAAGCCAAACGTTCGTGCTGTACTCACTGTGCTGCCTGCAGCTGAGAGAGACCAGCTGAGAATTTGGATTCAAATGGACTTTTAGGTATGAAACCGAGGAGAGACTGCAATGATGGTGACACCGTTGCAAAGCAGCCTGTGTGCTGAAGAGGCCCAGCACTAGCTTTCCCTGCTGGTTCTTCTGCTGTGGGAGCAGATGCCACTGTTCATTCTGTGCTGACTGTGTTGCTGCGCAGCAGAGAGCAGGCTCTGAACTGATTCCATTCAAATGCTTTTCCTGTATGAAAGGGAGCAGTGAAAGCAACGATGGATGCACCAATGTAAAGGTGATTGTGTGCTGAACAGGTCCAGCACAAGCTTTGTATGAAACCCAGGAGAGACTGCAATGATGGTGACACCGTTGCAAAGCAGCCTGTGTGCTGAAGAGGCCCAGCACTAGCTTTCCCTGCTGGTTCTTCTGCTGTGGGAGCAGATGCCACTGTTCTTTCTGTGCTGACTGTGTTGCTGCGCAGCAGAGAGCAGGCTCTGAACTGATTCCATTCAAATGCTTTTCCTGTATGAAAGGGAGCAGTGAAAGCAACGATGGATGCACCAATGTAAAGGTGATTGTGTGCTGAACAGGTCCAGCACAAGCTTTCAATCCTGGCTCTTCTGCTGTGGGAGCAGAGGCCAAACGTTCGTGCTGTACTCACTGTGCTGCCTGCAGCTGAGAGAGACCAGCTGAGAATTTGGATTCAAATGGACTTTTAGGTATGAAACCGAGGAGAGACTGCAATGATGGTGACACCGTTGCAAAGCAGCCTGTGTGCTGAAGAGGCCCAGCACTAGCTTTCCCTGCTGGTTCTTCTGCTGTGGGAGCAGATGCCACTGTTCTTTCTGTGCTGACTGTGTTGCTGCCAGCAGAGAGCAGGCTCTGAACTGATTCCATTCAAATGCTTTTCCTGTATGAAAGGGAGCAGTGAAAGCAACGATGGATGCACCAATGTAAAGGTGATTGTGTGCTGAACAGGTCCAGCACCAGCTTTCAATCCTGACACTTCTGCTGTGGGAGCAGAGGCCAAACGTTCGTGCTGTACTCACTGTGCTGCCTGCAGCTGAGAGAGACCAGCTGAGAATTTGGATTCAAATGGAGTTTTAGGTATGAAACCGAGGAGAGACTGCAATGATGGTGACACCGTTGCAAAGCAGCCTGTGTGCTGAAGAGGCCCAGCACTAGCTTTCCCTGCTGGTTCTTCTGCTGTGGGAGCAGATGCCACTGTTCTTTCTGTGCTGACAGTGTTGCTGCGCAGCAGAGAGCAGGCTCTGAACTGATTCCATTCAAATGCTTTTCCTGTATGAAAGGGAGCAGTGAAAGCAACGATGGATGCACCAATGTAAAGGTGATTGTGTGCTGAACAGGTCCAGCACAAGCTTTCAATCCTGACACTTCTGCTGTGGGAGCAGAGGCCAAACGTTCGTGCTGTACTCACTGTGCTGCCTGCAGGTGAGGGCGACCAGCTGAGAATTTGGATTCAAATGGACTTTTAGGTATGAAACCGAGGAGAGACTGCAATGATGGTGACACCGTTGCAAAGCAGCCTGTGTGCTGAAGAGGCCCAGCACTAGCTTTCCCTGCTGGTTCTCCTGCTGTGGGAGCAGATGCCACTGTTCATTCTGTGCTGACAGTGTTGCTGCGCAGCAGAGAGCAGGCTCTGAACTGATTCCATTCAAATGCTTTTCCTGTATGAAAGGGAGAAGTGAAAGCAACGATGGATGCACCAATGTAAAGGTGATTGTGTGCTGAACAGGTCCAGCACCAGCTTTCAATCCTGACACTTCTGCTGTGGGAGCAGAGGTTAAACGTTCGTGCTGTACTCACTGTGCTGCCTGCAGCTGACAGCGACCAGCTGAGAATTTGGATTCAAATGGAGTTTTAGGTATGAAACCGAGGAGAGACTGCAATGATGGTGACACCGTTGCAAAGCAGCCTGTGTGCTGAAGAGGCCCAGCACTAGCTTTCCCTGCTGGTTCTTCTGCTGTGGGAGCAGATGCCACTGTTCATTCTGTGCTGACTGTGTTGCTGCGCAGCAGAGAGCAGGCTCTGAACTGATTCCATTCAAATGCTTTTCCTGTATGAAAGGGAGCAGTGAAAGCAACGATGGATGCACCAATGTAAAGGTGATTGTGTGCTGAACAGGTCCAGCACAAGCTTTCCCTCCTGGCTCTTCTGCTGTGGGAGCAGAAGCCAAACGTTCGTGCTGTACTCACTGTGCTGCCTGCAGCTGAGAGAGCGACCAGCTGAGAATTTGGATTCAAATGGACTTTTAGGTATGAAACCGAGGAGAGACTGCAATGATGGTGACACCGTTGCAAAGCAGCCTGTGTGCTGAAGAGGCCCAGCACTAGCTTTCCCTGCTGGTTCTTCTGCTGTGGGAGCAGATGCCACTGTTCTTTCTGTGCTGACTGTGTTGCTGCCAGCAGAGAGCAGGCTCTGAACTGATTCCATTCAAATGCTTTTCCTGTATGAAAGGGAGCAGTGAAAGCAACGATGGATGCACCAATGTAAAGGTGATTGTGCTGAACAGGTCCAGCACAAGCTTTCAATCCTGGCTCTTCTGCTGTGGGAGCAGAGGCCAAACGTTCGTGCTGTACTCACTGTGCTGCCTGCAGCTGAGAGCGACCAGCTGAGAATTTGGATTCAAATGGACTTTTAGGTATGAAACCGAGGAGAGACTGCAATGATGGTGACACCGTTGCAAAGCAGCCTGTGTGCTGAAGAGGCCCAGCACTAGCTTTCCCTGCTGGTTCTTCTGCTGTGGGAGCAGATGCCACTGTTCCTTCTGTGCTGACTGTGTTGCTGCGCAGCAGAGAGCAGGCTCTGAACTGATTCCATTCAAATGCTTTTCCTATATGAAAGGGAGCAGTGAAAGCAACGATGGATGCACCAATGTAAAGGTGATTGTGTGCTGAACAGGTCCAGCACCAGCTTTCCCTCCTGGCTCTTCTGCTGTGGGAGCAGAGGCCAAACGTTCGTGCTGTACTCACTGTGCTGCCTGCAGCTGAGAGAGACCAGCTGAGAATTTGGATTCAAATGGACTTTTAGGTATGAAACCGAGGAGAGACTGCAATGATGGTGACACCGTTGCAAAGCAGCCTGTGTGCTGAAGAGGCCCAGCACTAGCTTTCCCTGCTGGTTTTTCTGCTGTGGGAGCAGATGCCACTGTTCATTCTGTGCTGACTGTGTTGCTGTGCAGCAGAGAGCAGGCTCTGAACTGATTCCATTCAAATGCTTTTCCTGTATGAAAGGGAGCAATGAAAGCAACGGTGGATGCACCAATGTAAAAGTGATTGTGTGCTGAACAGGTCCAGCACCAGCTTTCAATCCTGGCTCTTCTGCTGTGGGAGCAGAAGCCAAACGTTCGTGCTGTACTCACTGTGCTGCCTGCAGCTGAGAGAGCAGGCTCTGAACTGATTCCATTCAAATGCTTTTCCTGTATGAAAGGGAGAAGTGAAAGCAACGATGGATGCACCAATGTAAAGGTGATTTTGTGCTGAACAGGTCCAGCACAAGCTTTCAATCCTGGCTCTTCTGCTGTGGGAGCAGAAGCCAAACGTTCGTGCTGTACTCACTGTGCTGCCTGCAGCTGAGAGAGACCAGTTGAGAATTTGGATTCAAATGGACTTTTAGGTATGAAACCGAGGAGAGACTGCAATGATGGTGACACCGTTGCAAAGCAGCCTGTGTGCTGAAGAGGCCCAGCACTAGCTTTCACTGCTGGTTCTTCTGCTGTGGGAGCAGATGCCACTGTTCATTCTGTGCTGACTGTGTTGCTGCGTAGCAGAGAGCAGGTTCTGGACTGATTCCATTCAAATGCTTTTCGTGTATGAAAGGGAGCAGTGAAAGCAACGATGGATGCACCGATGTAAAGGTGATTGTGTGCTGAACAGGCCCAGCACCAGCTTTCCCTCCTGGCTCTTCTGCTGTGGGAGCAGAGGCCAAACGTTCACGCTGTACTCGCTGTGCTGCTGGGCAGCTGAGAGAGACCAGCTGAGAATTTGGATTCAAATGGAGTTTTAGGTATGAAACCGAGGAGAGACTGCAATGATGGTGACACCGTTGCAAAGCAGCCTGTGTGCTGAAGAGGCCCAGCACTAGCTTTCCCTGCTGGTTCTTCTGCTGTGGGAGCAGATGCCACTGTTCTTTCTGTGCTGACTGTGTTGCTGCCAGCAGAGAGCAGGCTCTGAACTGATTCCATTCAAATGCTTTTCCTGTATGAAAGGGAGCAGTGAAAGCAACGATGGATGCACCAATGTAAAGGTGATTGTGTGCTGAACAGGTCCAGCACAAGCTTTCAATCCTGGCTCTTCTGCTGTGGGAGCAGAAGCCAAACGTTCGTGCTGTACACACTGTGCTGCCTGCAGCTGAGAGCGACTAGCTGAGAATTTGGATTCAAATGGAGTTTTAGGTATGAAACCGAGGAGAGACTGCAATGATGGTGACACCGTTGCAAAGCAGCCTGTGTGCTGAAGAGGCCCAGCACTAGCTTTCCCTGCTGGTTCTTCTGCTGTGGGAGCAGATGCCACTGTTCTTTCTGTGCTGACTGTGTTGCTGCGCAGCAGAGAGCAGGCTCTGAACTGATTCCATTCAAATGCTTTTCCTGTATGAAAGGGAGCAGTGAAAGCAACGATGGATGCACCAATGTAAAGGTGATTGTGTGCTGAACAGGTCCAGCACAAGCTTTCAATCCTGGCTCTTCTGCTGTGGGAGCAGAAGCCAAACGTTCGTGCTGTACTCACTGTGCTGCCTGCAGCTGAGAGCGACCAGCTGAGAATTTGGATTCAAATGGAGTTTTAGGTATGAAACCGAGGAGAGACTGCAATGATGGTGACACCGTTGCAAAGCAGCCTGTGTGCTGAAGAGGCCCAGCACTAGCTTTCCCTGCTGGTTTTTCTGCTGTGGGAGCAGATGCCACTCTTCGTTCTGTGCTGTGTGGCTGCGCAGCA
>NW_026914309.1:0-7990 GCF_034315485.1 Pezoporus occidentalis | reverse complement strand
TTAAGGTTGAGTGTGTTTTCATTATATATTATAAATATATCATTTCATTGTAAATTACAAAAAGCATAACTCGGTGTGTCTTTAAATTGGTTAAAATTATAATGCAGAATTTTTCTGTATTAAAGACAATGTAACCCAGTGCTCTCTATTACAGACAAAAAAAAAAAAAATGGCTCTATGGCATTATGGGTTTGACCACCTCATAACAGACTTTTTTTCCCTATTCTTTATTGATGATAACCCAATGTCTTTTTGCTTATGTTTTTATTTTTATTTCACAATCATTTGCGCACCTTTTTAACTCTGAGAAGGTTCAAAACTACTGTCTTTCATTTGTCCTTGTAAACACAGCACTGCAAACATATTCCATGCATTTCTTCGTTTTAGTGGGAGTGGTGGGTGGGTGTGATATTACTGAATTACTTCATAGACTCATCAAATCATAGAATAGTTATCTCTTTATAGAAAATAAATGCTGGAGCTTGTAGCTGGTTAGGTTAGTTTCCTCTAAATTTCCCATAGAAATATATGTTATGAATTGATTAGCTCGAATTGCACGTAGCAATAAATATTTTTCTAATGAGAACATGTATTGGAGACAAAATCCATGGATTAAAGTTTCAGACAAGTTTCCGACAGAGGTTTCATCCTACACTATATAACCATTTTATAAGTTTAGTTAAAAATATGTTCCAATACTATATATGATACAAATTGATACTTTTAAAAAGTGTTGCATCCCTGTAAAATATGTCGGAAAATTTTTGCTTTTTTTTTACACTTTGATCTGAAGATTGAGATCAACATTACTAACTATATTGGCATGTTTTAAAATTATCTAATTACAAATTATGTTGTGGAGAGACTTGACCTAGAGATAAAGAAAACTATAAGACAACCCACTTAAAAAGTGATTAAAAGATACACTTTAAGCATTTATTAGCATAGATTATTCTTTCAAAATCAAATTAATTGTAAAGAAATATTAAATGCAATAACATAGCCAAAATTTCTGTTTCAGGAAGATTGGTGCAATTTGCTAAGAAATGACAGTGGGCAAAACACAACTGCACCCTATAGCTGATAAAGTACAATGATTAGAGATGGGCCACTGCTTTGGATAGATCTGTAGCCTAACCTTGTGCTCATATTGATCAAAATATGGGTCTATCAATAGAGTCCTCTATGATTTTGAGTTTTTACATATTAAAATGATAAGCATTTATATGTATTTTAAAACTCTAAATGTTAAAGTCAATTATTTTTCCTATATTCATTGATTTATCATAGATTCTGATATTTTCCATAGTAATGTAGTTGATTGCTGAGAAAAAATGTTTTACCAGTATGAATTAGATAACCACACCAGTAACAAAGAGTTACAATAAATATAACAATCTTTAATCCAGGCATAGATTAATCATAGAATGATAGAATCATAGAATCATTGGGGTTGGAGGTCATTTCAAGTGAAGCTAAACTCACTAACATAGGTTCAATAGGAAAGGAATTAATATTTATAAATATTATAAAAAACCTCATGAAAAAATAAATAAAAATAGTGTATGCCACTGCAGTGACTGCAAGGCTTATCCTTATTTTGTTTCCTTAGTGCAGACCTATTGTGAATGTTTTAAGGCAAAAGAGCAGTTGACCAAGCATAGAGTAAAAATATTTGATCACAATAAAAGTGAAATTTTGTTTATATTCTATTGCAATTTGAAAAACTGTAGCAAATTAGAAAACAGGCATATTTCTTTTAGAGATCAGTATTTTTATGCTAAAGATGAAATTATATTAGCATAGACGTAAATTCTATCATTGCAATGTATTAACAGCTGCAGTAGAAGAACAAAAATGGACAGTAGTGAACTGCCAAACTGCATTTCTAAAAAAGCGCAAGCAGACAATTCACTTTCATATATAAGGGACAATTTTAAAGACAGACAAAATGCTAAATCTTTGACATTTACTTTAATTGGATCAGATTTTAGCTTTCAAAATATACATGTGCTAGCCTCAGTCAAAGAACAATAAATATCAAGCTACATGATTTCATTCAAGCAGCTTCTTTCTAAGGAAAGAGACTCTATTCCATATTATTGCCACTCCAGCTGATTAACTCTTACAGATCTATTCCTTTCACTTTAATTTAAATTTCATTATATCTGGTTCTCACTGAGTTCAAAGGAAATTTTATTTTTAAACACTTCCACCATGAAACTGATTTGTTCTCATCAATATTATTATTTATTTGCTGTATCTGAGAATGTCTTTCATACAAGCTTCTTCCTTGAATGCTATTTCCACAGAATCATAAACATTAAAAAGCTAAAAGACTTACTATACTGCACCCAACTTCTCCTGTTTTTGAGGTGTTTCCTCAGGCATACTGCTGTACATCTGAAAAGGGACTTCTGCTAGTTCCACTTATTCCATGGTCCGCCACCCTCACAATTCCACCCTTGCAATATTACAGTCAATGCTGCATAACTCTATTATCAAATCAGTAAGAAAAGGTAAGTTATGAAGAAGGAATTTTCTGAACACTGAGAGCTGTATACAGGCAGTATACAACTACCAGAGTACCCAGGATGGAGTTAGGCACCTCCTGTGGCACCAGTGAATACTTTGGATCACACAGTATTTAGTACTATCAGATCCCAATCTGTATTTCTACACCTATGCTAGTAAATTAAACAATGCCGGGTGGCATTCCCAGACATTGAGGCCAAAAGGCACAGGATAGCCTGTATCTGTGCTATGCTATACTCTTTTATCCTCCAGAAAGGGTCTGCCATGTGGAAACTATCTGTAAGGAATTAGTCCCAAGCTGCTTCCTGGGAATGGTTTGCAGGAGTGATGGTTCATAAGAGAGAACCTCTCCAGCAGTGAATTGGAAATTTTTACCAAACCAAAATTTGGCCTTAAAGAAATTATTTATGCTAACTTAAAAAGTAATTTTCAACTAAAAAGCCTCTTTCTCCAGTCTATTTTCCATTAAAAAAAAAAAAAAAGCCACCACCTTTGCCTTTTCTTAAAAGTCAGTAGAAGAAGAGGAAGGTATCAGCTTGATCAGCTTGAATGTGCAAGGATGAACCTTTATCTCCTTGTTAATAACTTGAATCCCCAAATCAATTTCAGTCTACATAAAGGAGTAATCATTCCTGTACACTAATTAGTATTGAATGCTGTCTTCATGCTATTGCTGACAAATCATTAGGGGTTTATTCTGCTGAGAAATGTTGAGTCTGTTAAGATTATTTTATATCTCTAATGAGAAACCTAAGATAAACTATGAATCTTTTCTCCAGAATCTTTTAAAAAAGTTCAAACATAAGATCAGAATATTTGAGAAGTGATTTAAACTTTTTTCAATTGAAAATGTCTTTATTAATATTAATATCTGTGATACTGAATCTAAATGTTAACCTAGTCAATACATATTCAGTACTCTAGATAATTACAGTGTTTTTACTCAAAGCAATAATAGAAACTAGAAGTGACAGTTAGAGACTAATGAGAGATAATACTAAGAAAAGGGAAACTGAGATGAAGACAAAACTAAAGTAAAAGTTATACTTTCTGTGTGACAGGGAGGGTTGGGAGATAAATGACATTAGGAAATTCAAAGCATACGTGACCCAAAACTACAAGAAGATACAGCTAGAAGATTTCACAGACTGAAAATAAATAATTGTTGAGAACAAAGGGCACAATCTATGTCACTATTAACTGAACAAAATTCCTATTAATAATTAATACTGGCAGTTTTGGTAGAATTTTCCCTCCAAAGAGAATGAAGAAAATTGCAAATATTAGACACACTGAAAAGAAATCCCAGTTTTCTAGTATTTAATGTTAAGAACTCTACTGTTCAAAGGGCAGTATTTCTACCAGTGGTCTGAAACCTTAAGGCTTAAGTTTACCTCCTTCACTTTGTTGTATAATTTACAGTTATAGATTGAAATATAAGTTATATGAGGAAGAGATTCTCAGCATATAATCTTTTCACTCCTCTTCCCCCTCTCTCAGTGTGGTCTACAAGTCAATCCTATCAACAATTTTGCACATATGTGAACTAAAAAAACAGTCATATTTGTTATTGGCATCAACATTTTTTTACTTATGATACACAGTCACAACTACCTTATTATTGTAAAAAATGGTCATTCACAAGATTTATGGTTTAGTGTCTGAAAGCAAATGAATTAGAGTGCTTGTGATGTTCATGTATACAAAATCAGTATCTGGGGTGCCTAGGCAAGCAGTGCTCATGTGAGGTGTCAGCAGAAAGTGAAATTGCCTTCTCTCAGCCCATGTTAGTGCAAGGCTGAGTGTTGGCAGCAATACAAAATCATGCAAGTCTGTTGAGAAGACCTGCAGGGGTGCAGCTCAAATCTGTCCTGTTAAAGAAGGAGAAAGCAATGTGTTTCATTTCTACTTTTAAGAAATCTAATCTCCAGAAAATATAGATATCATTTTAATAATGGGGAGGAGAGGCAGCAGAATGAGTTACATGTGCAAAAGCTTCCTATGAGAACACACATGATTAAGTAACAGGATGATGGGGAGAATATGAGGGGAAGTGTTTGATAATTTAGGGAGAAGACAATAAAGAGGAGACATACTGAACCCTTCTTTGTGTGCTTGACATGACTGCAATAAAAAGGTGTCCAGATTTTGGTATGAGGATGATGATAGCAAAAATTTTAATACCAGCCCTCTGAAAGAATACAAAAGAGAGGAGGAGCTACTCATTGATTACTACAAGGAAGCCTCGAGGGTGAATTAATTCATTGCAATATAGCAGCAAACAGTTCCTATTTGCTCTGCCCAGGAAATAGCAAATACATGTTACAACTTTATCCGTCTGGTGCTAAATGAAGTCATAGTTAAGATTACATAAGCATGTTCTGTATTTCAGGTCTTCCTGGGTTTAGAAGTCCTGATTTTAACTATTACATTTCTTAGTTTTCAGATGTTTGCATTTAGTTAAATTCTGCAATCTGGAAGAGCATGACACAACATTTCACAGCCCTCTTAATTAACCACTTAGAAATTGAATGTAATTTAAAAACTGTCTTGGAAACAAGGTACAGTTAGTCAGTCTTGATGGATCTCTTCAGTTAAAATAACACTGTCCTGGGTTCAGCAGTAGCAGCCATTTTTCTCCTCCTTGGTAGCTGGTGTAGTGCAGTGTTTTGACTTTCAGCTCGGGAACAGAGCTGATAACAAGGATGTTTTGGTTTGGCCAAGGACTTTGTGAGCCTCATGCTCTGCCAGGGAGGAGGGGAAGGCGGGAGGAAGCAGAGACAGGACACCTGACCCAAACTGACCAAAGAGGTATTCCATACCACAGCACGTCATGCCCAGGATGCAACTGGGAGTTAGCCGGAAGGGCTGGGAGACTGCAGGGTTGGAGGAGGTATCGGTCGGAGCTTGGTCGGGCTGAGGGGGGGGCAAGTTATCGGTCGGCTGGTGCTGAGGTGCTTTATTCTCTTCCCTTGTTATTTCCTTTATCATTATTATCATTGGTGGTAGCAGTAGTGATTTGTGTTATACCTTAGTTACTAAACTGTTCTTATCTCAACCCGTGGGAGTTGCATTCTTTTCGATTCTCCTCTCCGTCCCTCTGGGAGTAGGGGGAGGGAAAGAAGGGGGGGGGGGTGAGTGAACGAGTTACCTGACTGGGTTTAAACCACGACACACACATTTTAAAATATCTTTTTCCATATATTACAATATCTTTTCCCATATATTACAGAAATAGGCTTCACCTTTAAAATCATTTTTGCTTAATTCTAATGTTTGGGGGTTTTGTTGTTTGGTTGTTTGTTTTGGTTTCTTTTTTTCTGGGGGGGGGAGGGAAGGGGGGTGTTAAAATCTCAGACCAGCAGCCTGACAAATATCTATCTACCATGGAGTAACCAAAGTTTAGGTAGGATAACATGCAACTGATTGGAGCTTTTCTGTATATCTGCAAACAGTGACTATCATGCAGTCTTATTATCTGAAGAGACTGTTTCATGGGAACTCCCATCAGGAACCCTTAAGCCTGAAAGTATTTCAGCTTTCTTCAGGCATTATGAATCTAGATGCTTCCCTTACATAAGAATAACCAGAGGAATTTTCTTCCATCAAAAGCATGTCATAAACAGAAAGCTCTAAGAAACACCACTTTAAAGATTGAAAAACAAGCATTTAAACAGGCTTTCATGTATCTGTCAAGAACAGTTTCTTCTTCAATTTTTGCAATAATTAGGAGCAGGAAATCAGCTAAGGTAGTACACTTATATTACAGAAGTTTCCTGAAATCTCTTAGTGTGATCACATATCCTCAAATGGAAGAAATAAAATAGCAAATGGTGGAGGCAATAAATTTTAGGATTAACTTTTTTTTTTTGGTAAGGTCATTCAAATATCCAAGTCAGCAGAAAGATTTACATAATATTTTTTTTAAATTAAGAATATGCACTACTCTAAGGCTAGAATATAGCCATTCTTACTAACGACACTGCAAGTAAAAGGGGATGAGATGTTTATTTCCTTTCTTACACCAATATGCCCTGCTCTTCTCCATGCAATCAAGGAAGGAGAATTTCAGAGAGCCCTTATAACCCCTGTCCCATAGGGTATGAGCAAGTGAGCAGAAGGGAACAGGAAGTGTGAGCCAGGCATTATTCTCCCAGCTTCAGTGACTCACTGTTGAAATGGAGTATAAGATACACTCAAGTGATGCAACACATTGACGAGGGGAGCTCTGCTCCTCAGGGAACAACTTGAGATACCTGCATAGTACAATTACTTATTAGCAATAATCATTCCTTAAAAATATTCTTTAATATAAAATGCATCATCCAAATGGATTGCCTTAGTATCCTCTCTATAACAAGTATTATTTGTTGTGAAGAACCCAGGCTTTACACAAAAGGAAACGTATGATAGGTTTTATAAGCACACTATTACAAAATACAGTGATATTATATTTTATTCCGGTATATGGAATTGGCATAGTGAGCTGTCCTGAAGCAGGTGACAGTCTAATTTAATTTGCAAGACCAATCTATATCAAATCATCTGCACAAACACTCCAAGTAGAAATGTTACAAGGAAGGAGCCGGTTAAGAAAAGTTATATAACTTTCTTTTCAAAATGATTTCATTTATGAGTTTTTATAAGGAAAATAGTAAACACTTGGGTTTTTTTGTTTTACAGATTTACTTTAGATTTTTTATTTCATTCCTATTAACATTTTATGTAAAATTTACCTTTCACTCTAGATTAAAGATCAGTTTAACCATGAAGAAAGCCAGTTAAAAAAAAAATTTCTTCTGGTTGCATATGTCATCTTATCATGGCTAAACTGAGAAAAAAAAAAAAGAAAAAAGTATATTACTGCCACTTGCTGAAACTACTGCACCTGCAGTCAAACCATGAGCCGGGTGTAACAACTGCCTACAAGATCAAATATGGCAGTCTGCAACCAGATCATGGTTCATAATTTTGATGCCACTAATTTCTATTATAAACACAACAGATAAACTACATTTTAAAAGGCTTTTTGCTTTACTGGCAAGGCAGATTAAGCTTTCCATTTATTCTGGGCCTGTAAATGTAGCTGTTGCTATAGTAACTGCATATCTCTTGAACAGTAAATAATTGTGTTAAATGGCTAAATAACAAACAGGTTTACAGCTGAACAGTTCCTCTGGTGCTGAGGAACTTGAATATGCTATATTTTTCAAGACCATCAGTACAGTGACCATAATATGTTCCATATGGAAACTAGAAAACTTTCTTAATGAGCTTTTTTCAGAGAGTTATGCAGTTGTACACTAAGTAAATGACTGAGAAATTTTCTTAATCTCAAAAATTCAGGATGAATGCTAGTCTAGTATCAATTTCTGTTGTGATATTCTACAGTTCTCTCCAAGCAGATATCATGGGAAAATACTGAAAACATAAAGAAATATTTTGTCAGAATTAT